>NW_020538880.1:0-15505 GCF_003426905.1 Ctenocephalides felis
AAATAGTTTGTGGTGAGTCAAAACTATGCCAAGTTTGTTTAATTTATTGGGGTAGATTTTGAATTTTCTGACAGAGAATAAAGAAACTTAAGCCACCAGCGTTAAGCGGGAAACGATTCTGGAATTTATCAGAGGTAGCGAGAAACAAAACTTCTGGAAATAAAATGAAGGCCTTGTTTGGTGAAATCAGTTCTGTTAACGTACCTATTGATATCAAAGATCCTAACATTATTGAATTTATCACGAACCATTCTAGAATTCAGAGCATGATTGCCATATCGATAAGGAATTCTAACAATACAAATTCTTGTTTTGCCACGGGATAATGGGCTATCTATAATGCGTTTCGAATAGCATGATTAGATTTCGTCCTGTCATTCGTCCCAGCCAAACAACAGCACGATCACGAGCACTAAAATTCGCAACAAGATCCGTTGCTAGAGAACCCGGTGCTGGGTTCTCTAGCAACCGCGATAGAGAACCCAGCATCGGATTTGATTATTCCAAAAACACAAACACTCGGCAAAACAACGGTACAGTCCAAATTAAAGACATCATCAAAAACAGTTTTATCTAAAGGTATATCACTCACCATGTGGCTTCTGGTATTGACCACCTTGAGTAGATATGGCGCAGGTAAAAACTTGATATCGACAGGGTTTTTTTATAATTTTATTTGAACAGCAATCAGAACTAATGGGTTCTATGAGCTGTTGTGAGTAAGATCTTACAAACTACGTTTGTTTTATTACAGATGGCAACCCAAACAGTTGTCACATCTCTGCATGAAATATTTTTATTACAATCTCTGTAATAGGGCAAGTACGGTGCAACAATGCCGGTGAGGGCTATTTTCACTTGGAAACATATTGCTATCTATATTTCCAAGTGAAAATCGTTGTCAATGTTGCCTGACAACAGGCTGCTCGAAGTGGGAATCGAACCCGGGACCTCTGAAACAACTCCCGTCGCTCTTAACCGCTTACCTACGGGCGAGCCCGATATCGACGGGTAATAGTAATTTTCGGTTCAAGTGTGTTTACAACAAAGTAGAATTAAATGCGCCAGGTATATTATGTATCTTAGGAAGTAATAGACTAGCTTGGAATTATAATAGAAAAGAAATTGAAGAGACGTATTAACTCTTCAAAGGTCGAACACGAAACGGGATGCTCATGCGTTGAAATAAAATGTAGGATCTATAAGAATTTTTTCATTGTGTGCTTTTATAATGCTACTCATACTTAAAAAAAGTAGTACAATATCAGCGTATTTTAATTTAATATTATTAAATGTTTGGCTATTAATTTTGTATACAGAAGCAAGTTCTTCACGAGCATTATAACAATTAATTGTATTATTGTCGATCACTCAGCTAGCTATGGGCATAATTTTTTGAATTACAGGAAAAGGATCATCTAATAAAATCACTCTATTAATTTTACACAAAAATCCCACTTTACACGAGATTTGCTTGCATCCACGTGCTGGTCTGTTGTATCTATTTCAACACGAGATTTTCCAATCCTTCGCACACCGTTTTTATTGTATGCATGCCAAACACCTATTTACTGACACTTTCTTGTGTACTTCTTCCCTGAGTAAGACCTCCATCTGTCTTCATTATAGACTTCATCATTGATTGCTTAATCACCATATCCGTCAAAGTTCCACAATTAAATTTATTAGAACGCCTGACCGTGAAAAATCTGTTTAGAATTTTGTGAACACTGGGATTTAGAGAGTTGTTCAATTGAATCATATATTGTAGATACAACTGCGCAGCTTTAGAGTAATGAAAATGTCCTGACGCGTGAAGATAAGGAAGCATTTCTCTAACATAATTCAAATGAGCTCGCCTATCTCGACATACGCCGTTTTACATCATCAGTATATGCAGATCAGCCTGATGCATTGAACTATGATTGAACTATTATCCTGGTTGATAGGCAGATCGTTTTAGTCACAATTTCCAATGGCTGTAGAATCTTCACACAATATTCTAAAATTGCCCACTCAGCAAAACGCAGGTTTGGCAAAGTAGAATCTATTATAGGCAAAGCTGCGCATAGCGCATCTTTAACCCTCAATAATTTTTTAAATATATCTTCTTAGTAATCTAAGTTGATTTGTTTTTGCAATTCTTGCAGAATACATGACGATTTCACACTATGTTTAAAATGTGCTACAATAGCTCTAGATTTTGGGATTGCGGTATTAAGTTCGCATTTTCTTTTGTAAATTCAATGTGTGTTCAACGCACGAGAATTTTTTTATTTAAAAATAAAATAATAACTTTCTTCAATTCGATGCATTATCAGTCACAACAATAACTTTATCAAAGATTTGCATACAATTATTAAGAGCAATATTTTGTGACATATGTTTTTCTCCGAGTTCTGTTGTTGCTATAACTAATGAATTTAATTTTTAGAACAAAATGACTAGTTGCTAATAAAAGAAAACTTTTTGGCTATTGCTGCTCCATACATCAGTCTTTCTTATCGTGATTTTCACCACAAATTCTAAATTTTTTAGCGCAGTATACCATGCTCATGTACGGCGTTATTGGTTTTTACGATTTTTTATATTGCTTAATTAAAAATATGACTAACTGCTTATGTCGTGTAAATTATTTTGATATATATTCGTTAGCGAAAAAATTAACTTTCGAATAAATTATGAAGAGATTTGAACACTATCGTTTGCGCTTGTTACAATTTCATCTATTGTAACATCATTATTGTGGGCTATTTTACTTATTTGATTGGAGGGAATAAGTATGGCAACATATTTATTATCAACATATTTTTTCAATACTTAAATAGGAATTGTAATAAATTCTATTAATAGAAAACGTTCATAAATTTATTAAACAAAACAAGAAAAGAACTATATAACTTATAATATACTTTATAATGCTACAAATCTAATGGTAAATCATTTAATCAATATTTTTTAACTTACAAAACGTTGGTCTAATTGTTAATTTGGACCTAATTTTAAATCTACAACTTTTTTGGCAACAAAAAGTATAAAGCAACTCAGTTTACCTCAAACTAATTGAAATTTTAAATTTTGTATTTATCATCTACTTATACTACTAAGATTTCGATCATTTCGAAAATACTGGTGGTATATAAATCAAATACATTACGATATAACTAGATATATTCATTTCGTATAAGATTTCCAAAAATACTCACAAGTGAAAATAAAGCAAATCCTGCGTGTTAAGGGAGCACGGAAATTCGGCATTCTTACCTGCCTACGAAATCAACTTGAAAACCTTAAATTCAATACAGGAAATAAATAAGTACAAATGCCCTTTATCTCCTGTAAACAGGACTGCATCAGGTTTGCAGAGTGGCATACCTGGGATTTTTTTATTATAAGTCAATCAAATAGTGGTTTTTATAAATTAATACACATAAATAAATGATTAAGTTATTTATCAATATTAATTAATACACAGAGTAAATTGGTTTGAATGCACTCATTAATATATTTATATAATATATACTCTTATAGCTTTCTCGAAAATGTGTAAAATGCTCTCAAAATTATATCACTTGTAATTTCTTGTTCTATTGACAATATTGCAAGATTTTTTAGGCTCAATTGACTCATTGTAGAACAAAGATGGATTTTCTTATAGCTTATACTAGCCGGTATTTCGGATTCAATCGATAAGATAGATAATGCAGTTAGTTTTTCTGGGCTCATCGTGCTTCTCAAATATGTTTTAATCAATTTTAACTTTGAGAAACTTCTCTCAGTGGAAGCTGTGCTAACTGGAACAGTGTTCATAATTCTAATTGCGATATAAGCATTTGGGTATATATCTTCCAAATTTTTTTTTTATGTACTGAAAGGATTGTTTTGCGTTTTTTATAGACTCTGTCAAATTCATTTTCTTTACAATAGTTGCATTTCTACATAAAATTCGAATAGCTGTATGTCATTGTGTCGTTTTGTCGAAGTAATGTTCCCAAATTATTACAATATTTGAGAAAGTCTTTTTTGATATAGTATTATTTGATATAAATAAAATCATATTGCTCATAATATTGATTGAGTGCTTTTAATCGACATTCAGTGTCGACTATAATCGCATCGATCATTACATTGAAAAAATTAACTCTGTGCTGCTTTTCTCGAATCGAATTCAAAGCTTATGTGCCATAATTTTCTATCAGAGTATCTGAGCATACTATTCTCATTGCAGAGTGAAAATATAAAAAATGTTTGTATAGAGTTGTGGGCAGATAAATTATTAGTACTATATGCCCGATATATAGCATAAAAAATCTATATTCTGTTCCTTTCCATTTTTCAAGGTCCTTTTTAATCCACTAGGTTTTCTCTGAAATTTACATGGATCTGTTTTTGATATATCTTAAAGACATTGATATTTATGAGATATAAATGCATGGCTTAAAGCACATCATTAACTCTTATGTTTTACCCACGTATTTAATAATCTTTTCATTACTTTCAGTCATACCATATGCATGTATTCCAAAGGGATATCAGGAATAATACTTAGGCTTAACGGCATGTGCTTTTAAGAGTGGTGAGATATTAGAATGATGTTTTGTATTTGTGTATTTCATAAATGAATGTTCCTAGTTAGGCATTCAAAGAAGTGTATATTAGTTTTCTGTTAAAGTACACTTCTTTTTCAGAACACCGTTCACAACCATAATAACCAGTATGGCCTATGGATGCATTTAATAGAAGCTCTTGCTGGAGCATCGCAACAAATTTTGTTAATTTTGTTAATAGTGAAAAACTTACTTTAGTAATCAATTTTAATAGTAAAAAACTTATTTCTGTATCATGTATAAATTGTGATAAATAAGTTTCAACATCCTTATGGTTCTCACTACCACCATAGAAAATGCCTATTATTAGAAAAGGATTTATATCACTATCTTTAAAAAATATGGCTCTTAATATATAGGCCAAAACTGGTTGGAAGTACATTTTATGTAATGGAAGATCATCAATATTAATCATTAACTCTATTAGATTATTTATAATAGTATCATTATGCATTGTTCCCAGAACATTGATAATATTTTTTTCAATGCCAAAATGTACGTATTGTCCCTTACTTTCACGAGTACTCATCTTCATTGATATTGGTATATGCTGAGATGCTTTCAATATAGTTTTAGCTGATGATGGCATGTCATTTAATCCATATGTTTTCAAAATTGCCAACAAATGATGTAGTTGAAAATGGTTGATGATTCACCTTAAAAATTAATTTCCCATGATCGAATTTCTTCAGAATGTTTTGCCTGTTACGATTTGGCTCATCATCAAGTCTATTATTTGGCATATTTGGTCATTTGGCTCATCATCAAATGAAATATCATTAATATAGTCCGAAAAGCCACTATCAATACTGCTATCACTACTATCAATTCCGCCAGTAACTATATAGCTGTAAATTTGAGCGAAAATTATATAAAACGAATATTAGTACTCTCATATAGAGATTATATTCAGAATCGTGAACATTTTTAATGTTGGCTACATATCAGAATATTTAGCTTCGATTAACATCTCATTCACACATTCGATAACATTACCAAATTGCAGAAATTGCGTTTCAGAAAGAGGTTTTGAAATATTAATTTGGTTCTTACGATGTCCCAACGCTTGCTTGATTTAGAAAACAGTACATATATTTTATTAACAAAGCCAAAAAAACTTATTGGCTGTTGCAGAACACTTACGTCATCAATTAAAAGTAAATTCCAGCTGTGGCATCCGCACGGCGTAAATTTTTCTGTTTCTGTATTACCTTCAGTAATACCGACCATATTGGCGCCACTCTCTTACACCTATCCTCGACTGTTTTGGATATATAGACCATTTCTGTCTAATTCTTGTAATGCTGATTTTGTTATGTGCTCTCTCTCACAAGGAAACCAACAAAAATATTTCTCTATTTCCACTGCTGAGAAATTACAAAATATTAAAATTATGAACATTTGTTCAACGCGGCTGACATCCCTAGTAAAATCGAGCAAGGCAGCATAGTATTTTGCTTTTTGAACTCTTCTTATAATTTCATCAATAACTGACTTAGACATTCGAATCTCTATTTCTTAAACTTTGTGACAGAGTTATATTTTTCTATTAACATTAATTAATCACATAACAAATTTAATATATCATATTTGTATAATATACGTATATGTATACACATTGAATGTATCATATACGTATATACATTATGTGTATACATTGTATCAGAATTCTATATGTTCATCTGCATTTCTTAAATTATCATTTTTTTTATTAATTTTGATCTGACATGGTACTAAAGTATATGAAATAATAATCATAGCGTATTCTATGAATAGGATATAAAAAAAACTTACAGCTATATACTCGTATATAGGTAGTATCTGACTATTTATTATCCTTTGAAAGAAATCTACAAAACAAAAATAATAAATAAATATATAAGCATATAAAATTACAGTGGTACCTCGACATACGAGCTTAATCCGTAAGTACACTCGTATGTTAAATTTCTCGTATCTCGAAGCAATTTTTTTCAAATAAATGCATTGAAATTCCTTTAATTTGCTCCAGCACTGTGGGCTTTGTTAAATTTTTTGAATGTCAAGAATAAATTTACTATTTATTAATTTAATTATTGTTTTAACAACTCTCATGCTCGAACTGTTGCATATTTTTCACCATGAACTTTTAGAGCTTAGAAAGCAACTTATAAGTTTTTGCAATATACAGTACATATCTATGATTACTCGTACATCAAATGTTAAAATAATCCTCGATGTATTACCGTGGGTAAATTGTTACTACACGATTAATATTAATATATAATTGAAATGACTTACCATAAAATATTTTACTATCATAAACCAACCGAAATTATTGCCTTATAAATATATACAAAAACTTACATTAAAAAAGTATTTTCATTATAGATATAGTCTAAACATCAAGTCATTTATTTGTATGAGCAAAAACTTATAATACTAATAATATGTAAACTAAAACATAAAAAAAGGTCCCAAACATTCAAAATTCAAAACTACTATTTTTTTATAAACTATTCATAGTAATAATTAAAATAATTGAGATTCTGTTTTGGGACAATATTGAAACAATGCTTCTGCATCTGACCCGAGACAATTAATAGAAATCATCACATACATATATGTGTATATATATATATATATATATATATATATATACATTACTTTTTAATGGATCTTTTATTATCCTTATCTCTTGTTTTTCTGTATTTAATTCCTTTATATAATTCTATCCATTTAATCACGCATTTCATGTGTCCTTGGCTTTGTTCATGTCTTTGCAATATTCGCCTCCAATCTTTCAAGCTCAACATTCTTTCATTACTACCTGTGTCTGTAAATGTGAAAAAAGTCTACCGTGGAAAACAATAAACTTTATCTTGAAAAAAAAAATGGAGTGGACTAGCGATCTGCAATGTTTTGCCGTTACTTGATTTTCGAGTGAAATGAAATATAGAAATAATGTTTTATTTGTGCCTTTTGGGTAGCTCTTATCAGATTTCCCAAAACTTTGATTGACTTTGTTTTGATTTAGGCCATGACGTTGAGCATTGTTTTACTGGCAAATAACCACTTTCCTGGATTTCTATATTCATAAATAAAAAAAAAAAAAAAACATGATTATAAAAACAAAAAAACATCATTGTCAAAATCATATAAAATATTTTGAATTTAATATTAAGTATTTTTCTAATCATAAAATTCTTGAATATTGTTGTGAACATCGCTTATATAAGTGAAATAAGCATATAATTATGAATTTGGAAAATACGTGTTCATGCTGTAGTATTGCAGTTGCCTTTGACAAGATGGTGACATGTATTTCGTGCAAAACTAAGTTTAAGTATTCATGCGTGAACTTGAGCTTGGCTGATGTTCGAGCAATATCATCAAAAAAAGGAATAATGTGGAATTGCAAT
The DNA here is from genome assembly GCF_003426905.1 of Ctenocephalides felis. Classification (NCBI taxonomy): domain Eukaryota; kingdom Metazoa; phylum Arthropoda; class Insecta; order Siphonaptera; family Pulicidae; genus Ctenocephalides; species Ctenocephalides felis. The sequence continues at coordinate 8,009 of NW_020538880.1, forward strand.
TCATGTGCTAATCTCGGTAATGACCTTAATGATATCAAGAGTATGTTAATGCAGCTACAACGAGAAATTGCTGCACTAAAAGATCAAAGGTCTTGCAACAATAATATTCTGGATGATGAACAATTTGAAGCATTAGTTCAAGAGACTTCTGAACGCAATAAACGTTCATATAATATCATAATATATAATGCCAAAGAGCCTCTTAATGACGTAAACAATTATGATAAAAGTGTTGATACAAATATGATTAACAATATATTTGAAGCTTCATTAGGAGTACCTTGTGTTCCGTCGAGCTTCGAACTATTAAGATTGGGTAAATATGATTCGAAAAGGACTAAGCCAAGACCGCTTAAAATTATCTTCAAGGATAATAACTTACCAAAGAAGATTTTGTTTAACTGCAAGAAAATTAAGGATAATGCCCACTTCAAGAATTTGATTATCACTGAAGATCGGACACCAAGGCAACAACTTTATTATCAAAGACTGAAAGCTCAGCTACTTGAACGCGAGAAAAAAGGTGAAGTTAATCTTAAAATTAAATACATTAATGGCGTTCCTCGAATTGTTTCTTTAAACTAATTACGCCCACAGATAGTAATGTCTTTACATGTTACTATCAAAATGTTCGTGGACTCAACACTAAAATTTCTGACTGCCTGCTCGCATCTAGTTATCTTGATTATGATTTCGTCGCTTTTTCTGAAACATGGCTTAGGAACGATGTTCACAACTCTGAATGTTTTCAGATGTGATAGAACTTATGGTATCAACAATAAATATCGTGGTGGTGGTGTACTTCTTGCAGTTAAAAAATATATTACTTGTGAACTTTTGAAATTGAACTTTATTTGTGAATCGCTTCCAATGATTGATATTGTTGGCTGCAAGTGTATCCTCAAGAATTCAAGCATATTAATATTGACCGTTTACGTTCCACCTGATGTATCTACTGAGAATTTTGAAGCTTTCCTTGATCTACTAGAATCTTATGTTCCTGACAAAAATGTTTTAATTATTGGTGATTTCAATGTTCCACATTTCGATCAATTATCTCATAATCTTACTAATGCAAAATGTAACTTTATCTATAATTTTATTAATTTATCTGGTCTCAACCAATATAATTCTGTTATCAATATCAGTGGCAGATTGTTGGATTTAGTGTTTTGTTCTTACTTTTGCAACATAATTCATGATACCGAACCCCTTTTACCTGAGGACAATTATCATCCTGCTCTTTATATTTCTGTTTCCCTTACATCTTTTTTTTCCACACCCAATACTTTGCAATTTAATAAAAATAACTATCATTATAATTTCCACAAAGCGGATTATCTTAATCTTTACAGGGAAATTTTGAATACATCGTGGAGTTCTTTGTATACATGTTCTGACATTAATGATGCATGTGATCTTTTTTACGCTACAATCTATAGCTTATTAGATAAATTTGTTCCTAAAACAAAAAAATTTGCTTCCAATAAATTTAAGCCTTGGTTTAATTCTGATATTATTAGAAACCTCCGAATGAAGAAATACTATCATAACAAATACAAGTTAACCAATATCACTTTCTATTATGAAAATTTTAAATTGTACAGGAAATTAATAAAAACACTTATTAAAGATGCCTATAATTCGTATATTATTGACGTTGAAAATTCTCTATCGCTTAATCCAAAATATTTCTGGTCTTTTTTAAAAAATAAAACTGCTTCTAATATTATTCCTATTAGATTGTGCTATCTAGACAAATATTATGATTCTCCTGATGCTATTGTTGATGCATTTAATTCTTACTTTATTAGTGTTTATCAGCCTAAACTTGACATACCCATTGTATTTGATCATAATGATAGAATCATGATTAATATAGGTGAAATTGATTCTAGTACTGTGCAACTTGCAATAGCAAGTTTTAAGAACTCCAAAATATTTGGTTTTGATGGTATTCCATCTTTCTTTATACGTGATTGCTCATCTACTCTATCTGATCCACTTGCATTTTTATTTAATCTATCTTTGCGTACAAACACTTTTCCAAATTGTTGGAAAATTGCACGATTAGTTCCAACTTTTAAACAAGGTGTTACATCAAACATTACTAATTACAGGCCGATATCATTATTATCAAACTTTGCTAAGGTATTTGAAAAAATTATTTATAGAGAACTAATTCCTTCTGTTAGAACTTTAATTTCTATTAATCAACATGGTTTCATGCCTGCCCGTTCTACGATAACAAATTTAATTTGTATTAAACAATATATAGCTGAGAATCTTGACAACAATGGACAAGTTGACGTTATTTACACTGATTTCAGTAAAGCTTTTGACAAAATTGATCATAACATTCTTCTTACTAAATTATCTAAGATTGGTATTAATTCTTCACTTATTCACTTTTTTTTAAGAGTTATCTCCATAATCGCAAGCAGTTTGTCTATCTTAATGGATTCTTGAGCAACATTGAAAATATTAGTTCAGGAGTTCCTCAGGGATCCATTCTTGGTCCACTACTATTTATTATTTTTATTAATGACATTTCTGATACTATTAGCTGTCCACATTTATTATTTGCAGATGATCTGAAACTATATCTCAAAAATAAATTCTATTGATGACTGCTTATTATTACAGTCTCAACTTGACCTTTTCCAATCTTGGTGTATCTATAACAAATTACATCTAAATATATCTAAGTGCAAGATTCTTAGTTTTACACATAAGCACGTTCCAATACTTTTTGATTATAAAATTTCTAACACCAGCATTGATAGATGTAATAAAATTTCCGATTTAGGTGTTCTATTTGATTCTGGTTTATTTTTCACAGATCATGTAACTGATATTTGTAATAGAGCACATCAATCTTTAGGTTTGATACTAAGAAATTGTAAACAATTTAAGTCTACCAATGCACTTCTTTGCATGTACTATTCTATTGTACGTTCAAAATTAGAATACGGTTCGATTATTTGGTATCCTCATCATATCAACAACTCTGATGCGATAGAGAAGGTTCAGCGAAAATTTCTAAAATACCTTTATTATAAAACATATAAAAATTTACCCTGAACGTGGCTTTGACCACAATACTTTACTAAAAGAATTTGGTGTTCCTTCCCTTGCCTCACGTCGATTTATTTGTACAATTATGTTCTTATTTAAGCTTTGCAATAATTTTATAGACTGTCCTCTTATTCTCAACCAACTATCCTTTAATGTTCCAAGGCTATCTTCGCGTTCACAATTATTTTTCAATTATCCTACCCCTAAATCTAATTCTCTCTTAAATTCGCCAATTTTTACTTATGTCCTCTAACTTTAACTTAATTAATAATGAAATAGACATTCACAACACTTCACCTAATCAAATAATCTCCATCTGCACAAGTTAATCTTTTTATTTTCTTTCAAATATCTCATTATTTTCTTATTCTGTTTATAAATATTATTGTTACATTCTGCATTATATGCAATTTTATCTTACCATTTTATGTTACTAACTATATATTTTAATTTTGTATAAATTTTAATTGTTATTCATTATGTATAATAATTGTATTTTTGAGTCCTCTTGGAGAAATCTGTGGGCTATATAATTAAATAAATAAATAAATAAATAAATAAATAAATGACTCTCTTAAATAAACTTCTTCTACTTGATTTTTTGAGTCATTTATCGTTTAACTTTTCAACCATTTCTTGGGTTCGGACACTTGGATCATAGCAAGTAAAGAACTCTCAGCTAAATTTGCGTTTGATGCTAGATCAGAAAATAAAGTTTCTCCACGTGACTCTGAAGCAGTGACATTAGTAGAAGATTTCTTGAGAAATTTTATCATACTGGATCCCAGTATGTCCATGCCTAGCCATACGGGTATCCGGCTTATCCTGACTTTATCCAAAACATGTTAATGTGTCGCACCTACGGGACATTCTGTAGGATATCCTGCGCGGAATATTCCGGACATAAACCGGACATGAATGGGATTTAATTACGGAATTGTGTTCTACTTTTTAGATGAAAAATAATTTGGATTAAAAATAAAATAAGAGAACACAATTTTACAAAGTAAATTTTATTAAAATTCTGAAATAATTTTCTTACAAAATAACGAAATTTAATATAAACAATGTCATTTAAAATTTTATAAAACCAGATTAAAAATATAATAAGTTTGGAAATCGGTCCCTGCTCGATGGTTGATTGCCTCTCCTGAAATAGAAAAAAAAATTAATTATATACCGTATATATATATATATATATAATAATAAATAATAATAATAAATGGTAGTCTGTCCGAAGGCAGGTCCATGGTGTGAGAGCCACCACAACAAATGATTTCCTTGCCCTTCATCCCATTAGCACTATTCCCTATCCCCATTTTTTATTTCATGTATTTTCCTTTCCAAACTTCTGTTTCCATGCTTCCTGATCCTGCACTTCGGCTTTCAGTTTCCTGTATTTTCTCTTCCCGCGTAAGTGGTTAATCGTCTGCATTCTTCTCCTTCCCATTCCTTTTGTTCCTTCTATTTTGTCCCTCGACGACGTCGTGTAGGAGGCACTCTTTTTGCAAAAGAGGTATGGATTCTTTAATCCATTTTCCTTCATTCTCAGATTTGTGCTCATTAGTGTCCTTTCTTCGCCCCCTCTTCTCAGGACTTCTTCATTTGCTACTTTGTCTGTCCACTTTATCTTTTCCATTCGCCTCCAGCACCACATTTCAAAACTCTCGAGGTGTTTTTATCGACCTTTCTCAGAGTCCATGTCAAAGACCTTTCTCAGAGATCCGTACAGAGCTATGCTCCAGACGTAGCACTTTATTTGTCTCTTCCGTAAGTCAAGACTCAGTTTGCTCGTTGTAGCGTTCTCTTCTTTGTGAATGCCGCCTTGGCGCTTGCGATCCTTGTCCTGATCTCTTTCGTGCAGTATCCGTCTCTGGTTAGTGTGCTACCCAGGTATTGAAGTGATCCCACGTCTTCCAATTCTCGTTTTTCTACTGTTATCCTCAGGAGGTTATTTGTTTTTGTGATTCTCATCTTTCGACTTGTCTATTTGATTTCCATTCCGTATCTTCTACCCACTTCGACAATTCGTTCATCATGTTTTGTAGCTTGGTTTGGTTTTTCGATATCACTACTAGATCATCAGCGTAATTCATGGTGGTGATTCTTCTTCCTCCAATCGAAAATCCTCCTGCCCCCTCAAGTGCCTCGTTGATGAGCCATTCTCCGTACAGTTGAATAGGATCGTGACATACAGCATCCTTGCCGCACTCCTCTGCCTATTTCAACGCTGTTTGTATCTTTCTGGATCAGCCTGCGATCCCTCCAATCGACGTTAATAGATTTTAAATTTCCATTAGCATACTCAAGTTGACTCTGTCAAAGCATTCTGCCAATCTATAAAACAGAAGCATATGACCTCGTTAACGTCGAGACAACTGTCCGACATTATTCTCAGTATTCCAATAGTGTCCCTGGTGCCTCTTCCTGTTCTGAAACCAAACTGGTCTTCGCTCATGTGCTGCTCAATCTTATTTTCGAGTCGCCTCGTAAGATTTTGGCCAGAACCTTTCCGGTGTGCGAAGTTAAACTGATAGTCCTGTGGTCGCTGCATTTATTCGCTTTAGGCTTTTCTGAAGAGCATCGTGACATCCAAAAAGTCCTTTGGCCATTCACCCGTTCGATATATTTGATTCAACAATTTATACATATATATATATATATATATATATACATATATATATATATATATATATATATATATATATATAATTAATAATACACATCTCACAAAAATACCTTGTATAGCGTTCACTGGCATGCCTCAGCCAGCTTTTTATAGCCTCTGAGATGGCAAACTTAGTCTCATTGGGTAAGTTCTTTACAACAGTTTCTGAAATTATTTATATGTAAGTTTTATTCATAATTTACAACATATCATAAACATAAGAATTATAAATTACCAGTGATGACTTCGCACAGCACAAGCTCGCAATATTTGCGTTTTCTCTCTATCCAAGCCATCATCAAATATTAATTTTAACAACTGTACTGTGACAGATTTGGCATTTTGCCACCTGTCCTAGCCAAATACAAAATCTAAAAATAAAGTTAGTTTATAATAAAGCTAACTAATGAAAATACATTTACGCGAACTTGTGATTACCAGTTGTATTTTCACATCCTTGTTTCTTAGACTATCCTCCACATTTTGAAGTTCGTCCATTGGACATAGTGGAAACATTTTTAAAACTTCCTTGATCTGGCCCATGTCACTACTCATGACAGCCTTAGGAGACTGGTACGAATCCATTCTCAACATCATTTCCTTCATGTGCTCCACAACACCCACCATGGTTAATCGCATCTTAGTTATCTCCCTGACAAAAATATCTACGCCAATTGAATCTAGCAGGGTAGAAATGCCAGCAATTTAAATATATATTTGTACTAGTAACATAATATTTCAAATACCATGCAGTATACAAAAAGCTTACGCCCAAATGTTATCTTTGTTCCTTCCAATTTGTCTGCTGCTGCCTGCTTTTGTAGAAGATGGCACAGGTGGTAGATAAGCTATTAGGGTGAAAATGTCAGAATTAAAAAAAATATTTGTACTTGTAACTTAACATTTCAAATACCATGCAGTGTACAAAAAGCTTTAATTACCATTGTTAAAATCTTGACCCTTTTTGCTTAGGCCTGCTTTCGAAACAGATGGAGGCGCCGGCGGTAAATAAGCTAGCAGCGTAGAAATGTCAGCATTATAAAAAATATATTTCAAATACCATGCGATGATACCTTCGCCCTATCTCTCCTCTGCTGAGTTGTTTCGTACTCAGAACCAACATCTGAATGCATTACAGCTTCCTTTTGCCGCTTTCTAGCTTTCCCATCATCATCTATATAATTATATATGTATCTATGTAATAGATTGATCATTACATATGATTATTTAAAATGTTAATTTGAACTCACTCACTCACAAGAAGTCACTATTTTTTTTAAATGGATAAAATGGGGCAGGCTCCTACCTTCTCCATTTTCTCCACAGCCTTATCGAAAGCAAGATCATACTTGAATCGCGGCCAGAGAGCCGTTTTATTTGAGAAATTAATCCAATTTCTTGGTGGATACTCAGGCCATCCTCAAATTCTACCATGTGGTATTTCTTGCTTTCGTGATTAGCTAAATAAAGCATGGAACATTTATATACATAAGTAGATTATATATATATATATATATATATATAATACATAGCTGGGCATTAACTCGTTACCGTTAAGCGTTAATTAACGTTAACATTTTGAATTACTGATTAACTTTTAAGTTAACTTTTAAAATGTTAACGGACACGTTAACTTCCTTAAAATGCGAGAAGTCCGTTAATCGTTAATCCAATGCCTACTATTTACCGCACGGCACAGCTTTAGCCAATGCCTTATTAAACGGCATAGAGAAAAGATTTGGACTACTCCT
>NW_020538881.1:0-23698 GCF_003426905.1 Ctenocephalides felis
GAGCAAAAACTTATAATACTAATAATATGTAAACTAAAACATAAAAAAAGGGTCCCAAACATTCAAAATCAAAAACTACTATTTTTTTATAAACTATTCATAGTAAAATAAAATAATTGAGATTCTGTTTTGGGACAATATTGAAACAATGCTTCTGCATCTGACCGAGACAATTAATAGAAATCATCACATACATATATGTGTATATATATATATATATATATAATATATATATACATTACTTTTTAATGGATCTTTTTATTATCCTTATCTCTTGTTTTTCTGTATTTAATTCCTTTATATAATTCTATCCATTTAATCACGCATTTCATGTGTCCTTGGCTTTTGTCATGTCTTTGCATATTCGCCTCCAATCTTTCAAGCTCAACATTCTTTCATTACTACCTGTGTCTGTAAATGTGAAAAAAGTCTACCGTGGAAAACAATAAACTTTATCTTGAAAAAAAAAAAAATGGAGTGGACTAGCTAGCGATCTGCAATGTTTTGCCGTTACTTGATTTTCGAGTGAAATGAAATAAGAAATAATGTTTTATTTGTGCCTTTTGGGTAGCTCTTATCAGATTTCCCAAAACTTTGATTGACTTTGTTTGATTTAGGCCATGACGTTGAGCATTGTTTTACTGGCAAATACACAACCACTTTCCTGGATTTCTATATTCATAAATAAAAAAAAAAAAAAAACATGATTATAAAAACAAAAAAAATCATTGTCAAAATCATATAAAATATTTTGAATTAATATTAAGTATTTTTCTAATCATAAAATTCTTGAATATTGTTGTGAACATCGCTTATATAAGTGAAATAAGCATATAATATGAATTTGGAAAATACGTGTTCATGCTGTAGTATTGCAGTTGCCTTTGACATGGTGACATGTATTTCGTGCAAAACTAAGTTTAAGTATTCATGCGTGAACTTGAGCTTGGCTGATGTTCGAGCAATATCATCAAAAAAGGAATATGTGGAATTGCATTCATGTGCTAATCTCGGTAATGACCTTAATGATATCAAGAGTATGTTAATGCAGCTACAACGAGAAATTGCTGCACTAAAAGATCAAAGGTCTTGCAACAATAATATTCTGGATGATAAACAATTTGAAGCATTAGTTCAAGAGACTTCTGACGCAATAAACGTTCATATAATATCATAATTATAATGCCAAAGAGCCTCTTAATGACGTAAACAATTATGATAAAAGTGTTGATACAAATATGATTAACAATATATTTGAAGCTCATTAGGAGTACCTTGTGTTCCGTCGAGCTTCGAACTATTAAGATTGGGTAAATATGATTCGAAAAGGACTAAGCCAAGACCGCTTAAAATTATCTTCAAGGATAATAACTTACCAAAGAAGATTTTGTTTAACTGCAAGAAAATTAAGGATAATGCCCACTTCAAGAATTTGATTATCACTGAAGATCGGACACCAAGGCAACAACTTTATTATCAAAGACTGAAAGCTCAGCTACTTGAACGCGAGCGAGAAGGTGAAGTTAATCTTAAAATTAATACATTAATGGCGTTCCTCGAATTGTTTCTTTAAACTAATTACGCCACAGATAGTAATGTCTTTACATGTTACTATCAAAATGTTCGTGGACTCAACACTAAAATTCTGACTGCCTGCTCGCATCTAGTTATCTTGATTATGATTTCGTCGCTTTTTCTGAAACATGGCTTAGGAACGATGTTCACAACTCTGAATGTTTTCAGATGTGATAGAACTTATGGTATCAACAATAAATATCGTGGTGGTGGTGTACTTCTTGCAGTTAAAAAATATATTACTTGTGAACTTTTGAAATTGAACTTTATTTGTGAATCGCTTCCAATGATTGATATTGTTGGCTGCAAGTGTATCCTCAAGAATTCAAGCATATTAATATTGACCGTTTACGTTCCACCTGATGTATCTACTGAGAATTTTGAAGCTTTCCTTGATCTACTAGAATCTTATTTCCTGACAAAAATGTTTTAATTATTGGTGATTTCATGTTCCACATTTCGATCAATTATCTCATAATCTTACTAATGCAAAATGTAACTTTATCTATAATTTTATTAATTTATCTGGTCTCAACCAATATAATTCTGTTATCAATATCAGTGGCAGATTGTTGGATTTAGTGTTTTGTTCTTACTTTTTGCAACATAATTCATGATACGAACCCCTTTTACCTGAGGACAATATCATCCTGCTCTTTATATTTCTGTTTCCCTTACATCTTTTTTTTCCACACCCAATACTTTGCAATTTAATAAAAATAACTATCATTATAATTTCCACAAAGCGGATTATCTTAATCTTTACAGGGAAATTTTGAATACATCGTGGAGTTCTTTGTATACATGTTCTGACATTAATGATGCATGTGATCTTTTTTACGCTACAATCTATAGCTTATTAGATAAATTTGTTCCTAAAACAAAAAATTTGCTTCCAATAAATTAAGCCTTGGTTAATTTGATATTATTAGAAACCTCCGAATGAAGAAATACTATCATAACAAATACAAGTTAACCAATATCACTTTCTATTATGAAAATTTTAAATTGTACAGGAAATTAATAAAAACACTTATTAAAGATGCCTATAATTCGTATATTATTGACGTTGAAAATTCTCTATCGCTAATCCAAAATATTTCTGGTCTTTTTAAAAAATAAAATGCTTCTAATATTATTCCTATTAGATTGTGCTATCTAGACAAATATTATGATCTCCTGATGCTATTGTGATGATGCATTTAATTTTACTTTATTAGTGTTTATCAGCCTAAACTTGACATACCCATTGTATTTGATCATAATGATAGAATCATGATTAAATAGGTGAAATTGATTCTAGTACTGTGCAACTTGCAATAGCAAGTTTTAAGAACTCCAAAATATTTGGTTTTGATGGTATTCCATCTTTCTTTATACGTGATTGCTCATCTACTCTATCTGATCCACTTGCATTTTTATTTAATCTATCTTTGCGTACAAACACTTTTCCAAATTGTTGGAAATTGCATGATTAGTTCCAACTTTTAAACAAGGTGTTACATCAAACATTACTAATTACAGGCCGATATCATTATTATCAAACTTTGCTAAGGTATTTGAAAAAATTATTTATAGAGAACTAATTCATTCTGTTAGAACTTTAATTTCTATTAATCAACATGGTTTCATGCCTGCCCGTTCTACGATAACAAATTTAATTTGTATTAAACACAAATTATAGCTGAGCATCTTGACAAACAATGGACAAGTTGACGTTATTTACACTGATTTCAGTAAAGCTTTTGACAAAATTGATCATAACATTCTTCTTACTAAATTATCTAAGATTGGTATTAATTCTTCACTTATTCACTTTTTTAAGAGTTATCTCCATAATCGCAAGCAGTTTGTCTATCTTAATGGATTCTTGAGCAACATTGAAAATATTAGTTCAGGAGTTCCTCAGGGATCCATTCTTGATCCACTACTATTTATTATTTTTATTAATGACATTTCTGATACTATTGCTGTCCACATTTATTATTTGCAGATGATCTGAAACTATATCTCAAATAAATTCTATTGATGACTGCTTATTATTACAGTCTCAACTTGACCTTTTCCAATCTTGGTGTATCTATAACAATTACATCTAAATATATCTAGTGCAAGATTCTTAGTTTTACACATAAGCACGTTCCAATACTTTTTTGATTATAAAATTTCTAACACCAGCATTGATAGATGTAATAAAATTTCCGATTTAGGTGTTCTATTTGATTCTGGTTTATTTTCACAGATCATGTAACTGATATTTGTAATAGAGCACATCAATCTTTAGGTTTGATACTAAGAAATTGTAAACAATTTAAGTCTACCAATGCACTTCTTTGCATGTACTATTCTATTGTACGTTCAAAATTAGAATACGGTTCGATTATTTGTATCCTCATCATATCAACAACTCTGATGCGATAGAGAAGGTTCAGCGAAAATTTCTAAAATACCTTTATTATAAAACATATAAAATTTACCCTGAACGTGGCTTTGACCCACAATACTTTACTAAAAGAATTTGGTGTTCCTTCCCTTGCCTCACGTCGATTTATTTGTACAATTATGTTCTTATTTAAGCTTTGCATAATTTTATAGACTGTCTTCTTATTCTCAACCAACTATCCTTTAATGTTCCAAGGCTATCTTCGCGTTCACAATTATTTTTCAATTATCCCCCTAAATCTAATTCTCTCTTAAATTCGCCAATTTACTTATGTCCTCTAACTTTAACTTAATTAATAATGAATAGACATTCACAACACTTCACCTAATCAAATAATCTCCATCTGCACAAGTTAATCTTTTTATTTTCTTTCCAATATCTCATTATTTTCTTATTCTGTTTATAAATATTATGTTACATTCTGCATTATATGCAATTTTATCTTACCATTTTATGTTACTAACTATATATTTTAATTTTGTATAAATTTTAATTGTTATTCATTATGATATAATATTGTATTTTTGAGTCCTCTTGGAGAATCTGTGGGCTATATAATTAAATAAATAAATAAATAAATAAATAAATAAATGACTCTCTTAAAATAAACTTCTTCTACTTGATTTTTTGAGTCATTTATCGTTTAACTTTTCAACCATTTCTTGGGTTCGAGACACTTGGATCATAGCAGTAAAGAACTCTCAGCTAAATTTGCGTTTGATGCTAGATCAGAAAATAAAGTTTTCCACGTGACTCTGAAGCAGTGACTTAGTAGAAGATTTCTGAGAAATTTTATCATACTGGATCCCGTATGTCCATGCCTAGCATACGGGTATCCGGCTATCCTGACTTTATCCAAAACCTGTTAATGTGTCGCACCTACGGGACATTCTGTAGGATATCCTGCGCGGAATATTCCGGACAAACCGGACATGAATGGGATTTAATTACGGAATTGTGTTCTACTTTTTAGATGAAAAATAAATTTGGATTAAAAATAAAATAAGAGAACACAATTTTACAAAGTAAATTTTATTAAAATTCTGAAATAATTTCTTACAAAATAACGAAATTTAATATAAACAATGTCATTTAAAATTTTATTAAAACCAGATTAAAAATATAATAAGTTTGGAAATCGGTCCCTGCTCGATGGTTGATTGCCTCTCCTGAAATAGAAAAAAAATTAATTATATACCGTATATATATATATATATATAATAATAATAATAATAATAAATGGTAGTCTGTCCGAAGGCAGGTCCATGGTGTGAGAGCCACCACAACAAATGATTTCCTTGCCCTTCATCCCATTAGCACTATTCCCTATCCCCATTTTTTATTTCATGTATTTTCCTTTCCAAACTTCTGTTTCCATGCTTCCTGATCCTGCACTTCGGCTTTCAGTTTCCTGTATTTTCTCTTCCCGCGTAAGTGGTTAATCGTCTGCATTCTTCTCCTTCCCATTCCTTTTGTTCCTTCTATTTTGCCCTCGACGACGTCGTGTAGGAGGCACTCTTTTTGCAAAAGAGGTCTGATCCATTTTCCTTTCATTCTCAGAATTGTGCTCAGTAGTCCTTTCTTCGCCCACTCTTCTCAGGACTTCTTCATTTGCTACTTTGTCTGTCCACTTTATCTTTTCCATTCGCCTCCAGCACCACATTTCAAAACTCTCGAGGTGTTTTTATCGACCTTTCTCAGAGTCCATGTCAAAGACCTTTCTCAGAGATCCGTACAGAGCTATGCTCCAGACGTAGCACTTTATTAGTCTCTTCCGTAAGTCAAGACTCAGTTTGCTCGTTAGTAGCGTTCTCTTCTTTGTGAATGCCGCCTTGGCGCTTGCGATCCTTGTCCTGATCTCTTTCGTGCAGTATCCGTCTCTGGTTAGTGTGCTACCCAGGTATTTGAAGTGATCCACGTCTTCCAATTCTCGTTTTTCTACTGTTATCCTCAGGAGGTTATTTGTTTTTTGTGATTCTCATCACTTTCGACTTGTCTATGTTGATTTCCATTCCGTATCTTCTACCCACTTCGACAATTCGGTTCATCATGTTTTGTAGCTTGGTTTGGTTTTTCGATATCACTACTAGATCATCAGCGTAATTCATGGTGGTGATTCTTCTTCCTCCAATCGAAAAATCTCCTGCCCCTCAAGTGCCTCGTTGACGAGCCATTCTCCGTACAGGTTGAATAGGATCGGTGACATACAGCATCCTTGCCGCACTCCTCTGCCTATTTCAACGCTGTTTGTATCTTTCTGGATCAGCCTGCGATCCCTCCAATCGACGTTAATAGATTTTAAAATTTCCATTAGCATACTCAAGTTGACTCTGTCAAAAGCTTTCTGCCAATCTATAAAACAGAAGCATATGACCTCGTTAACGTCGAGACAACTGTCGACATTATTCTCAGTATTCCAATAGTGTCCCTGGTGCCTCTTCCTGTTCTGAAACCAAACTGGTCTTCGCTCATGTGCTGCTCAATCTTATTTTCGAGTCGCCTCGTAAAGATTTTGGCCAGAAACCTTTCCGGTGTGCGAAGTTAAACTGATAGTCCTGTGGTCGCTGCATTTATTCGCTTTAGGCTTTTCTGAAGAGCATCGTGACATCCAAAAAGTCCTTTGGCCATTCACCCGTTCGATATATTTGATTCAACAATTTATACATATATATATATATATATATATATACATATATATATATATTATATATATATATATATATAATTAATAATAACATCTCACAAAAATACCTTGTATAGCGTTCACTGGCATGCCTCAGCCAGCTTTTTATAGCCTCTGAGATGGCAAACTTAGTCTCATTGGGTAAGTTCTTTACAACAGTTTCTGAAATTATTTATATGTAAGTTTTATTCATAATTTACAACATATCATAAACATAAGAATTATAAATTACCAGTGATGACTTCGCACAGCACAAGCTCGCAATATTTGCGTTTTCTCTCTATCCAAGCCATCATCAAATATTAATTTTAACAACTGTACTGTGACAGATTTGGCATTTTTGCCACCTGTCCTAGCCAAATACAAAATCTAAAAATAAAGTTAGTTTATAATAAAGCTAACTAATGAAAATACATTTACGCGAACTTGTGATTACCAGTTGTATTTTCACATCCTTGTTTCTTAGACTATCCTCCACATTTTGAAGTTCGTCCATTGGACATAGTGGAAACAATTTTAAAACTTCCTTGATCTGGCCCATGTCACTACTCATGACAGCCTTAGGAGACTGGTACGAATCCATTCTCAACATCATTTCCTTCATGTGCTCCACAACACCCACCATGGTTAATCGCATCTTAGTTATCTCCCTGACAAAAATATCTACGCCAATTGAATCTAGCAGGGTAGAAATGCCAGCAATTTAAAATATATATTGTACTAGTAACATAATATTTCAAATACCATGCAGTATACAAAAAGCTTACGCCCAAATGTTATCTTTGTTCCTTCCAATTGTCTGCTGCTGCCTGCTTTTGTAGAAGATGGCACAGGTGGTAGATAAGCTATTAGGGTGAAAATGTCAGAATTAAAAAAAAATATTTGTACTTGTAACTTAACATTTCAAATACCATGCAGTGTACAAAAAGCTTTAATTACCATTGTTAAAATCTTGACCCTTTTTGCTTAGGCCTGCTTTCGAAACAGATGGAGGCGCCGGCGGTAAATAAGCTAGCAGCGTAGAAATGTCAGCATTATAAAAAATATATTTCAAATACCATGCGATGATACCTTCGCCCTATCTCTCCTCTGCTGAGTTGTTTCGTACTCAGAACCAACATCTGAATGCATTACAGCTTCCTTTTGCCGCTTTCTAGCTTTCCCATCATCATCTATATAAATTATATATGTATCTATGTAATAGATTGATCATTACATATGATTATTTAAAATGTTAATTTGAACTCACTCACTCACAAGAAGTCACTATTTTTTTTAAATGGATAAAATGGGGCAGGCTCCTAACCTTCTCCATTTTCTCCACAGCCTTATCGAAAGCAAGATCATACTTGAATCGCGGCCAGAGAGCCGTTTTATTTGAGAAATTAATCCAATTTCTTGGTGTTATACTCAGGCCATCCTCAAATTCTACCATGTGGTATTTCTTGCTTTCGTGATTAGCTAAAATAAAGCATGGAACATTTATATAATAAGTAGATTATATATATATATATATATATATATACATAGCTGGGCATTAACTCGTTAATCCGTTAATCGTTAATTAACGAAGTTAACATTTTGATTAACGGATTAACTTTTAAGTTAACTTTTAAAAATGTTAACGGACACGTTAACTTCCGTTAAAATGCGAGAAGTCCGTTAATCGTTAATCCAATGCCTACTATTTACCGCACGGCACAGCTTTAGCCAATGCCTTATTAAACGGCATAGAGAAAAGATTTGGACTACTCCTGAATGATGAACAGTGCCAACTTGCCGCAGCATTTCACCCAAAGTTTCGGTTAATGTGGCTGGAAACGTATGACAGCAGTAGAGAGGAATGCAGAAACTATAAACTATTGGACAAAAAATTAATTTTTTTGAAAAAAAAAATGTTTTCTTTATTTTGACATATTTTGGAAGATTTGAACTTTTTTTTAAAGCAATTTTACTGCTTTAGGACTGCATAGAGACAAAATATAAAGCGCGTAAGCGCCGCGTCGCTGTCTAAAGGATAAACATTGGTACGGAACCCATAGGAATGTAAATAAAATTTATACTTATTGTTAAAATCTCTATAAAATATCTGATAATTTGATGTGCATATGTCTAATGATCATTTTGACCGCCAAATGGCATTTTTTTTTACTTTTTTTATTAGATCTCCGAAATCGCTAGACCTGCCTTCATGAAAAATTGATCAGTTCTTCATAATTGTCAATACAAGTAAAATGTTTTTTGAATTATTAAAATCGGACGATCCGTTCTCTTAAAAACTGAGTTACCGTTTTTGGCTCAATTTTGCCCCATATCTTCGGAACGGCTAAACCTGCCTGTGCCAAAAACTAATCAGCACGTCTTCTTATCAATACGAATCGAATGTTTTTTGAATTATTCAAATCGGTTGATCCGTGTTCCCGAAATCGTCGACGAAAATTTGTATCCGAATACACATACACACACACACATACATCCATTTTTTCTAAGGTATGCCAAAATATTCAGAAACCTTTGAAACGTCGAGAAATGCAAAAATTTTCATTTTCGATTTTTTTGCGATTACTATAACTTGCCCTACGGGAAGTTAAAAAACTCTTTCCCTTTATTTAGAAAAAAATTCTTGTAAAAACAATATGCAATCATAAAAACGGAAAGTTGACCAATAGCGTTATCACGGTATGTGATAATTGTGCCATTTTCCTTATACACACGGAAGTGTGCATAAAACGCGCGAGGGGTTAAATTACACATTTGAATTATACAAGTATATTGTTTTATTCATAACCTGTTAACTTCCAGAACCTAAACTAATAAGTTTTTTAAGTTCACTAACGCAACGATATAAAAATGTAATTTTACACATATTAACGGATTAACGATTAACGTTAACTTGCGTTAATTCTTCCGAAATGTAACGCTTTAACGTTTAACGAAGTTAACTTTTTTTGTAGCGGATTAACGATTAACGAAGTTAACTATTTGATTAACGGTGCCCAGCTATGTATATATATATATATATATATATATATATCTTGATAGTTTTTTCGACGTTGAAACATATTTCAAAGTAACTAGCAGCCCATTCGTCGAAATAAAATATATATATAATATATATATATATATATATATATATATATATATATATATATATATATATATATATTAGGGTGGTCCTTAAAATGGTCATTTTCGAATTCCTTGCTCCCAGGGGCTCAAATGGTTCCAAATAGATAAAAAACAATTCTCTGAAAGTTTAGCTCTTAATATTAACGTTTAGATAGAGCGCAATTCAATTAAAGTTTTGTATGGAGATAGCATGAAAAAAATTTCAAAATTTTTAAAAATGTGTTTTAGATATAATTTAGCGAACAAATGAATAAATAAAACTCATTCATTTGTCGCTAAGTTACACCTAAAACATTTTTTTTTAATTTTCAAATTTTTTTCCATGCTCTTTCCATACAAACTTTGATTGAATTGCGCTCTATCTAAACGTTAATATTAGGAGCTAAAACTTTCAGAGAATTGTTTTTTATCTATTTGGAACCATTTGAGCCCCTGGGAGCAAGGAAATTTAAAAATGACCATTTTAAGGACCACCCTAATATATATATATATATATATATATATATATATATATATATATATATATATATATATTAATTGTTTAATATGAACAAAACAGCACTCAGATTTGTTTAACACAACTTTATTTTATGATTACAGACGTTTCGAGACCATGGTGTGTCTCATCTTCAGTGTAATTTCAAAAACAGTTACTTATATACTACACATTCTTTAATAATTTATTTAAATTTTATTCAATTTTTGATATACAAAAAACACCAACTATTCCTTGCAATGCTTGACACAGTACTAAAGAAACATATAACACTTACAGAAATATTCTAAACAAATTTGAAGTACTTATCTAGATGGAGACAGAGAGGGTATCATTATAATGTAAACAAAAGGAGTGCTATCGCATACAAAAATCGATAAAAATGAAAAAACAAATTAATTTATTGAAAAGAATAAGATAAATGAAAAAATTTATAAATTATTAATGATGTTTATATAAGTGTCATGTAAAATATTGTGTCGGTTCTTAGATTTATGCTATTGTTAGTCCGAACTATTAACATTGATTCTGCCATGCTCCGTTTAAATAAGTCTTTCTCATGGAATAAAATTTGGGGATTGTCAAAATCAAACTTATGGTTGTTGATATTAGCATGATCCACAAGTGTACTTTTAAATTTTTTGTTATCTATTTTTTCACATTGTAATTCATGTTGCCTGAGTCTCTTTTCTAAGTTCTAGCAGGTCTGGCCAATATAAGAGCAATTACAATCCAAACAATTTACTTTATAAACTATATCTTTCTTTTTGTTAATGGAGTTTCATCTTTAATTTTGGAATATAAAAATTTTAATTGTTTTAATGGAGAAAAAGTAATACGAATATTGTGTTTTTTGAAAAGTCTTTTTGATAATTGGTTAAAATTATTGTCAAGATATGGAAAATTAATGAAAAAAGTTTTTTCAGGAACACTTGTTTTGCCAGGCTCTTCCGGTTTCTTATCAAAAGGTTCAAGTAATTTTGCGACTCTATTTTTAATAATTGGACAAATTAACTTATATGGAAAATTATTGCCAAGTA
Organism: Ctenocephalides felis; assembly: GCF_003426905.1. Classification (NCBI taxonomy): domain Eukaryota; kingdom Metazoa; phylum Arthropoda; class Insecta; order Siphonaptera; family Pulicidae; genus Ctenocephalides; species Ctenocephalides felis. The sequence goes on from NW_020538881.1 coordinate 11,367, forward strand.
GGATCGTTTTAACTAATTTTATGTTTGTATCATAAAACAGGGGATCAGATAATAAAATAGCGTGATCTACAAGATTTAGAATGGTAGAAATTTTTATATTGAGAGGAACATGCGAATTAAAATTAATGTATCTCCCGGACCAACTATCTTTTCTGTACCAGTCTGTATAACATACACCGTCTCTATTAATGAGTTTTACGTCAAGAAAATGTAACGTCGAATCATTTTCAAGTTCCTGAGTGAATTGTAAAAAAGAATTGTACTCATTGAATTTGTTGAAAACATTATCTATATCTTTTTTATTAAGTAATATTAATGTGTCATCGACATATCTGAAATAAACCATAGGTTTGGAAGGTAAAGAATTTAAGACATGATTTTCCAAATCTTGTAATACTAAATCCGCCAAAACAGGACTTAATGGGCTGCCCATTGGACAACCTCTCTTCATCGTATAATATTTTTTATTAAAAGTGAAATATGATGCTTTTTAAAAGTAATTCTATTCCTGAAATAAAAATTTCCATCGGTAAACAAGTGAATTCAACTATTTGCATCCATCTTTTCTTTATAGCTGTAATAATTAGATAATGCGGAAGATTATTAAATAAATTAATGACGTCAAGACTCATAAAGGAACAATCAGGAGGAATTACTTTATGTTTTATATGTTCTATTAACTGGAAAGAGTTATTTAAACGGTATGGAGAATCTATGGTGACATTCTTTAAAATATCTGAAAATATTTTGCTAAAAAGTAGTATGGCGAATCAATGTAGGAAACAATTGGTCTAAATGGGCAATTAGGTTTATGGATCTTTGGAAGGCAATAGAATTTTGGGGTTAAAGGATGTTGTACTTTTAACTTTAATGATATGGTATTATTAATATGTCCCTTTTCTCTCTAATAAATTTATAAATTTAAAAACCTGTCTATGGTGATAGTTGTTCGGATCCGATGCCAATTCTTCATATAGAGATTCATCACTGAGAATTTTCTTTGCTTCTTTATCATATTCCTCTTTTAACAAAACCACTGAAATGTTTCCTTTATCTGCCTTACACACTAATAATTGTTTGTTATCTTGAAGAAATTTTTTTGTAGCTATGATGTCCCGGTAGATGTAAGATGTATCATTCTTGCACTGTACTTTGTTTTTGTGAGTTTTTTGAAATGTTGTAAATTGTTTCATTAACATAAATCTTATCCGTTCGATTTCTTTTCCTTCTGGGTCTTTGATTAATTTAAGGCCGGCTTCTAGGCTGCTAATAACTTTAATTGAATCATTGAATGTTAAAATTTTTTGTTGGATTGAAAACTTTGGACCTAGAGCCAATATATATTTTATATTATCTGGTAAATGAGTATCCGTTTTGTTTATAACCCATTTGTTCCAATCTAAACCTGTATTGATAATCGGATGTGCTTTGTCTCTTAGCTCTATTAGTTTCTTAAGTTTGTTGCATTGTTTGTTCTTTATCTGATCAAAAAGTTTTTGGTATTTCTTCTATTAATATATATATATATATATATATATATATATATATATATATATATATATATATTTGAATAGTCTTGAATTTGATGTTGATATATATGTTTAATTTGAGTTTAATAATCGGGCGTAACATCAATAAAAATAGTATGAGTTTTTTTTTTAAATTTATTTATTTAAAATCCATACGTTTCGGCTAGCATCTTAGCCATCATTCAGTGGTAATCAAGTTAAAATTTTGTATCCTAATATAGCATATGAAACCATTATTAATCCATGGTATGAGTATGTGCACATTTATAAGATATATATTTTTTAACACAAACATCACAAATGGTAAAACACACTAATAATCATGATAACTTAACAAGTTGTCAAAACTATGTATTTACTCTTTGGAGTTTAGGATAGAAAACTCCATTGCGTAAAGTGATTAAACTTGTGAGTAAATCTTTAAAAGCTTATATTTAAAAAATACTAATTTCGTACCAATTTGCCTAATCTTTTTGTTGAATGGCTTTAAAGTTACAGGACGAATTGTATCATAAGTACATAGATGTGAATTGTGAAAAGTGAATTGAATAAAGTTATCGTACTATAACTAATATAGGGTTATATTATAATTTCGAATTAATTATAAAGTGTAATTTAGAATTTGTAAATTATTTTTCATTCTTGTGCATTTATTGTTTTAAAATATTTTTTTCAAACTTTTTAAATTTTTCAATGGTTTAAACCTGGATTAGCTCCTTCTCTGTATATCAGCGGCAAATGTTCATATTGGAGGAAATACTGAATATGACCCATTTCATGATGTACTGTTTGGTAATCGCTGGTTTCCACTATTGTGCACTGTTTAATTCTACAAAAAATCATATTACATAAAACCAAACACATATTTCAAACAATTTTATTAGAAATATTAATAAAAATTTTGAAATTCATAAAGATATTTATCTTTTACTTTGTTCTATAGAGGAGCTAAGGGCTACCTGTAAGAGTGGTAACTAGTAACAGGCGTTTTTCAATAGGATATTGAATGATTTTATTAAAAATTAAAAAAAAAAATTTTCTCAATTGGACATGAAATCCGTCTTGCGTATATTTCATAGCTAATGTCCTGCAGGCCGACGCAATAAACAGGACTGTGCAGGTCCATCATTTTCGACAGGTAATATTAAATTTCGGTTTGCTCCTATCAAGAAATGAAAATATAAACTTAACCTACTAAGCGTCTACAAACAAAAACACGTGACGCTATAGTTGAACACTAGCGCCGCTCATCGGACTATTATTAAAACAAGCTGAGGCTAAATTCAAATTTAGGCTCGAAATGAAAAGTGTAATGAAAATGCAAACAACAACAGAAAAAGAAAAAAAGAACAAAAATACAAATGAGTAACAATAATCTAAATTACTGTTCGTTTAAATGAAGTAGCGGACATGCAAACATTGTATGTCCGTGTTTTTGTGTCAGATACAATAAATATTTTATTTTTTATATTGTTTATAGGCCAAACTTGAAAGTTTGAAAGATTTGAACCCTTATATATACCAATTAATGAAGAAGGACACGGTAAAGTATAGGCATCTTCCATACTTTTAAACTGCTGACCTATAACAACTGCTTCTCCATTTAAACGGGCAATATTGCTGATATAAATGATGGAGCCATTAATTATTAATTAAAGAAAATGAACAGTTGAAAAACATGGAGTCACTTCATTATGACATTCATTGTTGTGATATTTTTGTTCTAAGTGGTATGCTTGAAATTCATGATATCTACGAGATATTTGTTGTAATGGCCTTTCCGGTTTTCTGAGATATTTTTTCAAAGTTTGCATATAGTTCTCGAACTTAATAGCACTAAACATATCCAATGGACCAAATCTTCATACATCATCAGTTAAATGAATTAAATTATGAATATTATGTGAGATGAGATGCACTCCATAAATAGTTTCAAAACCTTGAATAAAATATTTGAACAGTGATTCGCTGTAATCCAAAAGCAGAGGTAAATTTTGTGAGCATAAAATTCTGATGGCTACATAAACTGGTGTAAATATCAGTTGACACTAAGTGTTTGAGGACAAATGGACCAGTGTATAATAGAAACTGCCTATATTTTGTTCCAGCTTTCCAGGAACTGAGGTATCTCAGAGATCGAGGTCTCCTACAAAAATCAACAGGAATGCAATTTCTTATGCCCCTTAAACTATCTGAAATTTTTGTGATGCATGTATTACTCAATCTGTGCCTGAAATTACCACTGACCCACATGTCAAGCATTTTGCCCATAACACCTATGCAAACCAGATGCATGTAATCCAAAGGTACATTAGAAACGAAGCCTATGTTATGAATTTCCATTAACCTGAAGAGTTCCAGAAGAGTTCACTTGGAAATCACTATACTTTCCATCGGAAAAAAGTTCATCGGTTTTCTTACGGGCATCCAATCTTGGAAAGCAAACTCTATTTTTTACATAATCATCTTCAGTTATACATTTGGTGCAGCTATTATACCCTTTATTATGACCTTTTACTTGAAAAATAAAAGATTTTGCTGTTGCATCACATACAAAGTATTTAATGAAACAGTTGTAATGTTTTTCTTTATAAATTAGTCCCTCTCTACACAAAACAACTGCTTCATCAATAAAATCTTTCAAGTAATTATCTGCATTTTTTGGTTTTTCTATGCCACAATATATATACCAATAATAAATACAAATCTTGATGGTATTACAGAACCTAATATTGGTCATAGAACAGTTCTGGATGATTTTGATATAGACAAACCATCAACCTATAATGCTAAATTTTTATTATTGCTTTCAATTTTTTTTTATTTATACTTTCTTTAATACCATTGCCCAAACCAAACTGAATATACTCACCAGGTGTAACAATTCTACTTTGCGATGATCTTTGAGTTTTTACTATCAAGAGGGAAATCTGAATAGCATTTATGCTTTTTCTGAGAGCTGAAAGAGCTTTTTTAGAGAGCTGAAAGAGCATTGTGTTGAATATGGTGTGATAAAACCCATTTTATGAGAAAATTTTGAAGACCAGCATCTTCGAAATCTTGAGAGCAATCACCAACAATCACACCTGGCAACAATTGTGCAACTTTCCTGTAGATTTGCAGAATCGGTAATAGCTGTTGCCTGGATATTAGCCTTTACATAGTACATCACACGCCTTTGAAACTGCCTCTTTGAAATAAATCTAACACTTTTGAATACTTTTTTTGGCGCCATATATACTCAAATTATAACTCTTAGGTAAAAAACTAAACTGATAAAAATGTAAATTTATTTTTTTCAAGTATGATATAATAATGTTTAGGTCTTTTGGTTGGTCGATATTAATTATTTATTACACACTCAAACAACATTAATTATACAGAACACATGAAATTTCCACTATTATTACTCAAGTTTAGAGAATTTGGATTGTCAATATTAATTATTTATAACACCGCATATATATTTAAACAAAACAAATGGAATTTTCACTATTATTACTCAATTACGCAACAACTATAAAAGCATATAGCAAACGATTCAGAATGATTTGAAACGTTAAGGAAATATAAAAATTCGTAATGTTAAAAAATAAGTGTGTTTATAGACTTTTACCTAACGTTTTCTAAGCAACGGTTCCACGATTTCTAAAATTTATGAATCATTTAGTGAAATTTGGGAGGGTTTTGCGTTTATCAGTCGAGCCATTTCTTTATAATTATCACATAAGTGCAAAACTCTCTGTCCTTTAATCGTAATTAATTCGTGAAAAAATATGTTGAAAATATTGATAAAATCTTATATATATATATATATATATATATATATATATATTTGTAGAGTTTCGAACAAGAATCCAAAAATAATACAAAATAAAAAACAAGAAAAGTTTTTTAAAAAAACAATTTCTTTATTTAATTATTTGTTTATTGTCGACGTTTCGGAACTAGGTACGTTCCATCTTCAGGACATCTGTCAAGAGACATGATCTTGATGAGATTTTAGCAAACAATATGTTTAGGAAAAGAAAATAGATTTTTCTTAAATAATGAATTAAATTGTAAAAAATATAATAATGTACAGAAATATGATAATATGTTCAAAATAAAAATGATAAAAATAAATGAGTGGATTATCAGAACAGGATATTAAACATAATAGAAAATTTTTTTGAAAGTTATGGAAATTTTTTAAGAAAAGGTTAATGACAAAGTTGAATTAATTACCTGTATGTTTGAATATTTGTTAGCACTTTTTCACTAAACAAGCTTTTTTAACAAAAATGATTTTGTGAGTTAATTTTCCGCCGAATAATTAGATTTTGTAAATCAAAATTACTAAAAAATTTGTCTTTTTTAAAATTATTATTTGAAAACACAAATAATATTGTTCTCTGGATGTTGTTCGATTGGCTTTCGAAAATTAACTAAATGAAACTGGTGTGCCCTTTGTAACACGTGTAAACACTTGAACGAGAGATGTGAGATTGTATGTGTGTGTTTTTATATGTCAGGGTGTGAATACTTAAATTGTTGATCTTAAAAGGAAGTCGATATTAATTGTTTGTCAAAAAGTGTAAAAAATTTAAATATGAATCATGTAATAGGTTGTGATCTGATCTAATGTTGACACTGTTAGAAACATTTATGAGAATGAGACAACTCTCCGCGAATAACCTTCTAAAGATGCAACTTTCGTGATATAAAATCTTTGGAGTGAAATTAAATGAATGGGCGTTTTCTATAGAGTGTTGTACTAGGGTACTTTTGAAATTTTTTTGTTTATGGTGGACCACACTTAGTTCATGTTGTCTCATTCTCTTGTGTACATATTGGGAGGTTTGTCCAATATATTGAAAAGCACAGTCATTACAAGAAACAGAATATACTACATTAGTATTGAGATTGGATGGGGTGGGGGATTTAATGTTCGTAAAGAATTGGTTGAAGGAGTGTAAGGATGAGCCTGATACTAAAATGTTTTCTTCTAACAAAATTTTGGCAAAATAATAATATAAATCTTCAACGTATGGTATGCTGCAGTAAATAAGATTGGTGTTTTTGATGTTAGTACTGGTATTGGGAGAATTAATTTGTGTTTTTAAGAAAGTTCGTCTTTTTGAATAACTGAATGAATGAGATTTTTTGGGTAACCATTTTCAATTAGAGTTATTTTTACTAGGGATAAATTTTGTGGATGGAAAGTTTGGTGAGACAACAAAATGGCATGGTCTGTAAGGGAAATAATAGTGTTTATCTTATAGTTTCTGGGACAGTATGAGGAATAGTGTAAGTATCTACCCGACCATGTAGTTTTTCTGTACCAATTTGTTCGAATAAAGTTATTAGTGTTGTAAACGGATACATCCAAGAAATTAAGTCTGTTGTTATTTTGTAGTTCATGTGTGAAAATTATATTATTGTTAAAATTATTGAAGAGTTCTAGTACTGTGTTTATATGATTTTTGTTAATGATAAAAAAAGTGTCATCTACATATCTAATATAAAAGTTAATTTGAAATTTTAAAGTTGAGAAAACGGAAATTTCTAGTGTTTGTAAAACTAAGTCGATGATTCCGGGAGATAAGGGACATCCCATAGCTGCGCCTTTAATTTGAGAATAAAAGTTGTCTTGGCAATGGAAATAGGAGTAATTTAAAATAGTGTTGATAATATGAGTGAAGACTGTTTTCGGAAAGTCAGTAAAGTTACAAATTGTGTGCCAACGTTTATCGATTGAGTTTAGGATTAATTCATGTGGGACACATGTAAAAAGGTTGACCACATCTAAGCTTAGAAATAAGTGATTTTCAGGGATGTTGCGGTTATTAATTAAATTCACAAATTGGTACGAATTCTTAACATAATAGGGAGAATTGATTGTAACATTTTTTAGGACATCAGAAATGAGTTTCGAAATATTGTAAAAAGGAGAGCCAATGTAGGAGACAATCGGTCTGAAAGAGCATTCAGGTTTGTGTATTTTTGGAAGACAGTACATCTTAGGGGAGATAGGGTGTTGTATTTTTAGGTTAAAAGCAAAATTCTCAGAAATTAGTTTTTTGTTTTTCAGATCATTGATTAATTTAAAAGCTATTCTAGAAAAACGTTGTGTGGGATCTTCTGTTAAAATATTATATGTTGTATCATCTTTAAGTAGGTTAAGGACGGAATTGTTGTAAAATTCTTTGTCAAGAATGACTGTGATATTACCCTTATCGGCTGGGCAAACTATAATATTATTAGATTTAATGAAAGCTTTAGTTTCTAAAATGTCTTTGTGGAGTTTCTTTAAATGAAAGTTTTGAAATTTATTATTTACTTTCTTTATATGTTTTACCAGTCTGTCACATAGTTTTGATCTAATGTTATTCTGTTTGTTTGTTTCAATGTTTCTAATGTTGTATTCAATATTACTTAGAATTTTTATGAAATCTGTTTTACTGTATTTCTGAGGAGAGTATGCAAATTTTGGACCTAATGCTAGAATATATTTAACATTTTCTGGAATGTAAATATCAGTTTTATTAACTAACCACTTATCTGTACAAGATTTAGAGATTTTGAAGGGATAGTTGTCATCTCTTTTTTGAATTAAAGTTTTAGTTTTTTTAATATGTTTTTCTTTAGTAGTATTAAAATGTTTGTTAAATTTATAGTTTTCAAAAGCTAAAAATTGATTTAAGAGGTCTTTGTTCAAAGTATTGGAAAGTGTATTGATTATGTTATCCAGTTGTGATTTCAAGTAATTTATGTAGATAAAAGTATTTTTTATTTCTAGATTCAAAACAGACATTTTCAGGTAATTAATTTGTCGTTCAATTTTATAGATGTTGAAAGTGTTGTATAAGAATTGTTTGTTTATAATATTAGAAATAAAATTCGGTATAATCCATTCATTTTTACATCGAATTAGAAATATTTTTTGTTAATAACATTAGCATATTTAGAGTTAAGTTTTGAATATTTTTTCATTAAACATATTTGTTTGTAATCTACAGTTCTTGATAAGTTTTGAAAGAAATTTCGTTCCATAATGTTCTTGGAATATATTGAATGGTAGAGTCTTGGATTTGGTATATTTTGTAGAGTTTCGAACAAGAATCCAAAAATAATACAAAATAAAAAACAAGAAAAGTTTTTTAAAAAAACAATTTCTTTATTTAATTATTTGTTTATTGTCGACGTTTCGGAACTAGGTACGTTGAAGATTTATATTATTATTTTGCCAAAATTTTGTTAGAAGAAAACATTTTAGTATCAGGCTCATCCTTACACTCCTTCAACCAATTCTTTACGAACATTAAATCCCCCACCCCATCCAATCTCAATACTAATGTAGTATATTCTGTTTCTTGTAATGACTGTGCTTTTCAATATATTGGACAAACCTCCCAATATGTACACAAGAGAATGAGACAACATGAACTAAGTGTGGTCCACCATAAACAAAAAAATTTCAAAAGTACCCTAGTACAACACTCTATAGAAAACGCCCATTCATTTAATTTCACTCCAAAGATTTTATATCACGAAAGTTGCATCTTTAGAAGGTTATTCGCGGAGAGTTGTCTCATTCTCATAAATGTTTCTAACAGTGTCAACATTAGATCAGATCACAACCTATTACATGATTCATATTTAAATTTTTTACACTTTTTGACAAACAATTAATATCGACTTCCTTTTAAGATCAACAATTTAAGTATTCACACCCTGACATATAAAAACACACACATACAATCTCACATCTCTCGTTCAAGTGTTTACACGTGTTACAAAGGGCACACCAGTTTCATTTAGTTAATTTTCGAAAGCCAATCGAACAACATCCAGAGAACAATATTATTTGTGTTTTCAAATAATAATTTTAAAAAAGACAAATTTTTAGTAATTTTGATTTACAAAATCTAATTATTCGGCGGAAAATTAACTCACAAAATCATTTTTGTTAAAAAAGCTTGTTTAGTGAAAAAGTGCTAACAAATATTCAAACATACAGGTAATTAATTCAACTTTGTCATTAACCTTTTCTTAAAAAATTTCCATAACTTTCAAAAAAATTTTCTATTATGTTTAATATCCTGTTCTGATAATCCACTCATTTATTTTTATCATTTTTATTTTGAACATATTATCATATTTCTGTACATTATTATATTTTTACAATTTAATTCATTATTTAAGAAAAATCTATTTTCTTTTCCTAAACATATTGTTTGCTAAAATCTCATCAAGATCATGTCTCTTGACAGATGTCCTGAAGATGGAACGTACCTAGTTCCGAAACGTCGACAATAAACAAATAATTAAATAAAGAAATTGTTTTTTTAAAAAACTTTTCTTGTTTTTTATTTTGTATTATTTTTGGATTCTTGTTCGAAACTCTACAAAATATACACAAATCCAAGACTCTACCATTCAATATATATATATATATTATATATATATATATAGATATATATATATATATATATATATATATATATATAGTTTCGACAAACATATTGAAATATTACAGACTACAAAAAGATAATTATAAAAACTTTTAAAGTTTATTAACAGGCCGATTCAAAATTTTTAACGTCTCAATTTGCTAAATCTAATTTCCGTTTTATCAAGGGGTACTTGGGATTTTTGAAAAATCGATTTTTATTTTTTTGCATTTTCATTAAGGGTAACATCTTGAAAATTTCAAGTTGATCCGATGATTAATTTTGAGTTATTGGACTCTTACCAGCGCGTTGACGCAAGTGGAGAGCTCGATACTTATACTCAAGATTATTCCCTCACATCCTGATGTTTTTAAACGCTTTCAAACCGATTTACGACGATCTCAGCAATGATAATTTACTTTCAAGATGTGTAGTTCAAGATTAAATCCATAATCAGAAAAAATTAAAAGCTTCAACCAACTAGTGTAAAAAATATACTAGAAACCGAGAATACTAGTTTTACTATCGTACAAATTGCTGAATGCATATACATAATTATTATTATTGATTATGGATACCCTAGAACCTAATTGTGGGTATAATTCCCATTGGTATGCTGAAAAATTGGATGACACACGTGTGAAAGTGGGCAGATCAGCGCGCCAACGAGAGCATTCGGGAGACCAGAATGCTTTGTAGGCAACAGCAAATGAAAATTTGGAAAATTGCACAATGAGTGATAAACTATTATATGGCCCAGATATAGATGACTCGGTTTAAGTAATTCAAATAATCAAATTCTGTACGTAAATCCGATGTGAAACTTTAAACGCGTTTTTCTCAAAACTATGTTTTTGAAAACGGTGACCACTGTAACTCGAAAGCCACTTAGTAAATTTAATGAAACTCATACAGCTTTTAGAATACATAATAAATCCGTGCCTGATCGAAGGATTTTTATTTTTTCAAAAATTTGAATTTTTTAAGACCAATTAACTGTTGATTTTTTACCCAAAAATCTAGATTTTTTCTTTCTGATGCTGCCATTTGTTAATTTTTGCAAAAAAAAAAAACCTTCGATCCGGCCCATGATTAACTATTCATACAACTATTTTTTAATTGATTGATTTTAGATGAATCTCTAAGGAGTTATGATAGTCACCGCCAGGACCGTTTTCGAAAACAGGGTCAACAAAAACGGCTATAACTTGGGAATATTGATTTTTTTTCCTGAAATTTTGTTACATCAAGTCAAACATTGTTAAATAATGCTGTATTAATATTTTGTAGAAAAACATCGTTTAATAACAAAAAAAATACTGAAAACACTCATTTTTTCGTGCCTGCAAGTACCCCTAACCCTTAAGCCGATTATTCACATATTGGAATTTTTGCAATTGCCTTGAAGCAATACGCCACTTACACCTAGCTTATTTCGATTTCTTTCAAAAAAAGAAAAAAGGGTTGTATGCCCTCCGACCTAATTACCTAATGCGAAACAGGCATATTGAGTTATGATCCGCGAGTTGGCATAACATCGGGACCCAACGTCTGGCGCGCTGTTCAAATTTAATGATCAATTGTGAGGTCCTTGCGAGGCCTCCGGAAGCGAGAGGAATCATATTTATTACCAATTAATATTTTAATTTGGACAAGTTTATTGCCAAGTATTTTATTTAGAATTTGGATTAAACCTGTTTCTTCATTCTGAATTGGATTTTCAACTCCGATTTACTGATGAAATTATATTTTGAAATGCATTCATATTTGTAAAGAACGGGTATATCAGGTTCCTTGACATGACTTTGGAATTTGAAAGCAATACTAATCTGAATTACTTGTTGGATTTAACTCTTTATTACAAAACTTACAACTTGTATTTGCCATCGTTTCTGTTGTTAGACTTATATTGACAGTTTAAAACACTAAAAATAATGCTACGCCCTCAGCGGTGCAAAAAACATGCACACCATGTAAATAATTACACAGAATCGAAATTGTTTCTATTTGGAGTTATTTTTATTCTATTTTAAGGCATGTATTATCATTAATTTTATTTATTTATAAACTCATTATTCTCAGAATTGCATTTCTGAGAAATAAAGATTTAAGTCTTTTTAAGATACAAAATTATTTCATGCATGAAATTATGAAACAAAGTATGCAGTGACCTCATGATGGATGGACGGCGTAGATATTACACTACATGGACTGGCTCAGTCCTCATATGTTTTCCGTTGTAAAAAGTGCTCAAACATAGACGCGTATGTGACGTCACATGTCTGAGCGATCATTACGAACAAAATTATCAGCCATCACAATTGCCATTATATTATTAAAAATACAATATATGACATATGACATTTAA
>NW_020538882.1:0-42722 GCF_003426905.1 Ctenocephalides felis
TAGCTCTTCAATGAGAGAAATTGATCATCATTTCTCTCATTGATAGAGCTATTCTTTTAAGCAATAAAACTTTTTGGAATAAAAATTTGGATTTAGTCCGCTCCATTCTCACAAATAACTCTTATCCTTTACATTTAATCAATAATATAATTAAAAATAGGTTAAATTTTTAAACGTTACCAATATTGATAATAATAATGTCACTTCCGTTGTTCAAAAATATTTTACTGCCGATTCAAATTCTTCTTCTCTATTTAGCAAATATAAAGGCATTATTTGTTTACCTTATTTGGGTAGTTTTTCTTATTTTTTAAAAAAACTTTTTTCTGTTGAAGGTTTTCTTTTAGTTTTCACTTTTGATAACACACTCAGTTCCCTGTTTTCTACCTTAAAATCAAAATCTCCGTCTGACCGAATCACCGATGCCGTTTATAAAATTAATTGTTTAGATTGTGACAGTTGTTATATCGGTGAAAGTTCCCAATACATTAGCAAGAGAATGAATCAACATATTTATAATTCAAAAAACCCTAGACAATTTAAAACAATGTTTTCTGAGCACATTATTAATTTCAAACATTCGTTTAATACTGACCATCCTATAATTTTATATAAAGAAAAAAATGTAGACCTTAGAAGATTTTCCGAATCATGTTTCATCTTTTTACATTCTAATTGTGTTAACAAACGCAGTTCTTCTAGCTTACTCTCAGAAAGTTATCAAAATATAATTAATTTCTGTAAATCTGACGCCATACTACACCCCTGATATCCCTTCCCACATGCACGCGTGTTGGTCGCATAGCCGTCTACACGTCTCTCGACGCATTCTTAGTCCATTCGTGTTGCTATGCTTTGAAAACAAATAATTATGTATTTTATACATTTTTACATCTACCTTTTTCGGTCTTTTCGTAAATTATTTTTGTTTTCCTACAGTAGTGTCATGTGATTGTGGTGTTGTAAAATGTTTTAGTAAAGTGGGTTTTTCCTGATCTGGTGTGTATAATTTGTTGTTTTTTCAATTAATTTTTCCATTGTATAAATTCATTTTTTTGAAACCTTTTCTTTATATTGTAAATTTCTTTTAGCTGAATGATGAGACACATCTAGTCTCGAAACGTATAAAAAATAAATTAAATTGTTTACATTCGACGCATTGGCTGTTTTATTCATTTCAATATGTTTCAACGTCGAACAAAAAATCATCAAGATATCACTCCTAGGCCTTTAAAGGAAAATATTTGTTCAAAATTTTATGATTTACCTACATTTTCTTCTGTGGATTTTACTCAAGAACTTTCTTCTAAAAAAAATTTTTACAAAGGGATTTCAAATATCAATTCATACCGCCGTCCTGCTGCTGAACCATGGTCCCCTTCGAGATATATTGGGACCTCGAAAACTACAAGTTACTCTACTAGATGCCAATTTCAAGATGGATCGTCTTCTTTTTATAACATTATTGAGAAACACTATGGACACCACATCAGGTTAAAGCTAGTTAATTTTTCTTCTTTAAATTTAAAATTAGCAAATACAATTAATAGACGCAATTTTCTGTTACGCTGTAGGAAGTTCAAAATAATTCCGAAATTCTTTGATTCAAACAATTTTCTCAATAAATTTAATCATTTAACTTCGTCGGCTTTGAAGAAAAAGTTGACAAGCGTCAGCTTTGAAGCTATGTCATGCGAAATAAAACATACTTTTTCTCTTATTTCCCATCTGACTTCTAACATAAACAATTTAGTAAATGTTTTATCTTCCATTTTAGAGCCTTTCATTTTGAATAATTTCTTTGAGTTTGAAAAATTAAAATTTGATAGAATTTTCTCCAGTCTCAAACAGTCCCACAAAAATAAATTTGAAAAACTTTTAATTTCACATAATAAACGCTCTGTCCCTCTAATTAAAGACGATTTAATAGACAAATGGCTTAAGAACGTTTCTAATAAATCCATTCCCCAACATTTAAAATATATTTTTGCCCTCGGACCAAAATTCTCTCTCCCCCCTTCCAAAAAACATTTCAATTTCATAAAGATCCTTAGCAATCTAGAGTTGGGTATTTGTAAATTAAAAGATCCAGAAAAGGAATCAAGATTAAGATTAATTTGTTGCAATAATTTTTTATCTTTTATTAAAAAAAATTTAAATACCAATTCCAATCCTTTACAGTTAGAAATTGCCAGAGATTTGAAATTATGCAAAAAGTTCTTGAGAGAAAACCCTGACATTATAGTTACCAGAGCTGATAAGGGAAACCTTACTGTGATTATGAATAAGTCTGATTATCTCTCAAAAACCGAAGCGCTTTTAAATGACACACTTACATACAAACCTTTAACTAATGACCCTACCGATTACATAAACAGAAAAACTCATAAACTTATCACAAATTTAATCCAAAAAAAACAAATATCCAAATCTTTAGGTTTTTCCCTTAAGGTTTTTCATCCAGACTTCCCTAAATTATATTGCCTTCCAAAAATCCACAAAGCAGATTTACCGTTAAGACCTATAGTTGCTGACATAAACTCACCGTTAAGTAATTTAACTAAATATTTAAGTACTATTCTCTCTAAGGTCACCATTTTATCAAAAACTAATGTCTCAAACTCTTTTATTTTGGCAAAATATCTCAACAACTTAAGCATACCGTCTAACTTTTCTTTGGTAAGCTTTGATGTCGTTTCGTTGTTTACTAACGTTCCATGGGATCTTGCGTTGGATGCCATTTCGGATCGTTGGAATGACATCAGACCACATACAACTATCAATTTATTTTGGTTTAAATACATTTTAAATTTCATATTCAATAATACATATTTTTGTTTTGACAATAAATTTTTTGCTCAGATTTTTGGTATGCCTATGGGTTCTAGCATCAGTCCTCCTTTGGCAGATTTAACTTTACAGTTACTTGAAAATTTTGTTCTACCCAAACTTTCTGTTCAACCTTTCTTTTACTTTAGATATGTTGATGACGTTCTCTTGTGTTTAGAAAATAATTCCATTTCCTCCACTCTTGATTCCTTTAATTCTTTTAACAATCATTTAAAGTTTACTTGTGAGTTTGAAGATGACAATTCCATTAGTTTTTTAGACATTAAACTCATTAGAAACCAAAACAATTTTATTTTAACTGATTGGTTTCAAAAACCAACTTCTTCCGGTAGATACATTAATTACTTATCGTTTCATTCTCGTTCTGTAAAAATTTCCATCATCATTTCTCTCATTGATAGAGCTATTCTTTTAAGCAATAAAACTTTTTGGAATAAAAATTTGGATTTAGTCCGCTCCATTCTCACAAATAACTCTTATCCTTTACATTTAATCAATAATATAATTAAAAATAGGTTAAATTTTTTAAACGTTACCAATATTGATAATAATAATGTCACTTCCGTTGTTCAAAAATATTTTACTGCCGATTCAAATTCTTCTTCTCTATTTAGCAAATATAAAGGCATTATTTGTTTACCTTATTTGGGTAGTTTTTCTTATTTTTTAAAAAAACTTTTTTCTGTTGAAGGTTTTCTTTTAGTTTTCACTTTTGATAACACACTCAGTTCCCTGTTTTCTACCTTAAAATCAAAATCTCCGTCTGACCGAATCACCGATGCCGTTTATAAAATTAATTGTTTAGATTGTGACAGTTGTTATATCGGTGAAAGTTCCCAATACATTAGCAAGAGAATGAATCAACATATTTATAATTCAAAAAACCCTAGACAATTTAAAACAATGTTTTCTGAGCACATTATTAATTTCAAACATTCGTTTAATACTGACCATCCTATAATTTTATATAAAGAAAAAAATGTAGACCTTAGAAGATTTTCCGAATCATGTTTCATCTTTTTACATTCTAATTGTGTTAACAAACGCAGTTCTTCTAGCTTACTCTCAGAAAGTTATCAAAATATAATTAATTTCTGTAAATCTGACGCCATACTACACCCCTGATATCCCTTCCCACATGCACGCGTGTTGGTCGCATAGCCGTCTACACGTCTCTCGACGCATTCTTAGTCCATTCGTGTTGCTATGCTTTGAAAACAAATAATTATGTATTTTATACATTTTTACATCTACCTTTTTCGGTCTTTTCGTAAATTAATTTTGTTTTCCTACAGTAGTGTCATGTGATTGTGGTGTTGTAAAATGTTTTAGTAAAGTGGGTTTTTCCTGATCTGGTGTGTATAATTTGTTGTTTTTTCAATTAATTTTTCCATTGTATAAATTCATTTTTTTGAAACCTTTTCTTTATATTGTAAATTTCTTTTAGCTGAATGATGAGACACATCTAGTCTCGAAACGTATAAAAATAAATTAAATTGTTTACATTCGACGCATTGGCTGTTTTATTCATTTCAATATGTTTCAACGTCGAACAAAAAATCATCAAGATATCACTCCTAGGCCTTTAAAGGAAAATATTTGTTCAAAATTTTATGATTTACCTACATTTTCTTCTGTGGATTTTACTCAAGAACTTTCTTCTAAAAAAAATTTTTACAAAGGGATTTCAAATATCAATTCATACCGCCGTCCTGCTGCTGAACCATGGTCCCCTTCGAGATATATTGGGACCTCGAAAACTACAAGTTACTTTACTAGATGCCAATTTCAAGATGGATCGTCTTCTTTTTATAACATTATTGAGAAACACTATGGACACCACATCAGGTTAAAGCTAGTTAATTTTTCTTCTTTAAATTTAAAATTAGCAAATACAATTAATAGACGCAATTTTCTGTTACGCTGTAGGAAGTTCAAAATAATTCCGAAATTCTTTGATTCAAACAATTTTCTCAATAAATTTAATCATTTAACTTCGTCGGCTTTGAAGAAAAAGTTGACAAGCGTCAGCTTTGAAGCTATGTCATGCGAAATAAAACATACTTTTTCTCTTATTTCCCATCTGACTTCTAACATAAACAATTTAGTAAATGTTTTATCTTCCATTTTAGAGCCTTTCATTTTGAATAATTTCTTTGAGTTTGAAAAATTAAAATTTGATAGAATTTTCTCCAGTCTCAAACAGTCCCACAAAAATAAATTTGAAAAACTTTTAATTTCACATAATAAACGCTCTGTCCCTCTAATTAAAGACGATTTAATAGACAAATGGCTTAAGAACGTTTCTAATAAATCCATTCCCCAACATTTAAAATATATTTTTGCCCTCGGACCAAAATTCTCTCTCCCCCCTTCCAAAAAACATTTCAATTTCATAAAGATCCTTAGCAATCTAGAGTTGGGTATTTGTAAATTAAAAGATCCAGAAAAGGAATCAAGATTAAGATTAATTTGTTGCAATAATTTTTTATCTTTTATTAAAAAAAATTTAAATACCAATTCCAATCCTTTACAGTTAGAAATTGCCAGAGATTTGAAATTATGCAAAAAGTTCTTGAGAGAAAACCCTGACATTATAGTTACCAGAGCTGATAAGGGAAACCTTACTGTGATTATGAATAAGTCTGATTATCTCTCAAAAACCGAAGCGCTTTTAAATGACACACTTACATACAAACCTTTAACTAATGACCCTACCGATTACATAAACAGAAAAACTCATAAACTTATCACAAATTTAATCCAAAAAAAACAAATATCCAAATCTTTAGGTTTTTCCCTTAAGGTTTTTCATCCAGACTTCCCTAAATTATATTGCCTTCCAAAAATCCACAAAGCAGATTTACCGTTAAGACCTATAGTTGCTGACATAAACTCACCGTTAAGTAATTTAACTAAATATTTAAGTACTATTCTCTCTAAGGTCACCATTTTATCAAAAACTAATGTCTCAAACTCTTTTATTTTGGCAAAATATCTCAACAACTTAAGCATACCGTCTAACTTTTCTTTGGTAAGCTTTGATGTCGTTTCGTTGTTTACTAACGTTCCATGGGATCTTGCGTTGGATGCCATTTCGGATCGTTGGAATGACATCAGACCACATACAACTATCAATTTATTTTGGTTTAAATACATTTTAAATTTCATATTCAATAATACATATTTTTGTTTTGACAATAAATTTTTTGCTCAGATTTTTGGTATGCCTATGGGTTCTAGCATCAGTCCTCCTTTGGCAGATTTAACTTTACAGTTACTTGAAAATTTTGTTCTACCCAAACTTTCTGTTCAACCTTTCTTTTACTTTAGATATGTTGATGACGTTCTCTTGTGTTTAGAAAATAATTCCATTTCCTCCACTCTTGATTCCTTTAATTCTTTTAACAATCATTTAAAGTTTACTTGTGAGTTTGAAGATGACAATTCCATTAGTTTTTTAGACATTAAACTCATTAGAAACCAAAACAATTTTATTTTAACTGATTGGTTTCAAAAACCAACTTCTTCCGGTAGATACATTAATTACTTATCGTTTCATTCTCGTTCTGTAAAAATTTCCATCATCATTTCTCTCATTGATAGAGCTATTCTTTTAAGCAATAAAACTTTTTGGAATAAAAATTTGGATTTAGTCCGCTCCATTCTCACAAATAACTCTTATCCTTTACATTTAATCAATAATATAATTAAAAATAGGTTAAATTTTTTAAACGTTACCAATATTGATAATAATAATGTCACTTCCGTTGTTCAAAAATATTTTACTGCCGATTCAAATTCTTCTTCTTTATTTAGCAAATATAAAGGCATTATTTGTTTACCTTATTTGGGTAGTTTTTCTTATTTTTTAAAAAAACTTTTTTCTGTTGAAGGTTTTCTTTTAGTTTTCACTTTTGATAACACACTCAGTTCCCTGTTTTCTACCTTAAAATCAAAATCTCCGTCTGACCGAATCACCGATGCCGTTTATAAAATTAATTGTTTAGATTGTGACAGTTGTTATATCGGTGAAAGTTCCCAATACATTAGCAAGAGAATGAATCAACATATTTATAATTCAAAAAACCCTAGACAATTTAAAACAATGTTTTCTGAGCACATTATTAATTTCAAACATTCGTTTAATACTGACCATCCTATAATTTTATATAAAGAAAAAAATGTAGACCTTAGAAGATTTTCCGAATCATGTTTCATCTTTTTACATTCTAATTGTGTTAACAAACGCAGTTCTTCTAGCTTACTCTCAGAAAGTTATCAAAATATAATTAATTTCTGTAAATCTGACGCCATACTACACCCCTGATATCCCTTCCCACATGCACGCGTGTTGGTCGCATAGCCGTCTACACGTCTCTCGACGCATTCTTAGTCCATTCGTGTTGCTATGCTTTGAAAACAAATAATTATGTATTTTATACATTTTTACATCTACCTTTTTCGGTCTTTTCGTAAATTAATTTTGTTTTCCTACAGTAGTGTCATGTGATTGTGGTGTTGTAAAATGTTTTAGTAAAGTGTGTTTTTCCTGATCTGGTGTGTATAATTTGTTGTTTTTTCAATTAATTTTTCCATTGTATAAATTCATTTTTTTGAAACCTTTTCTTTATATTGTAAATTTCTTTTAGCTGAATGATGAGACACATCTAGTCTCGAAACGTATAAATAATAAATTAAATTGTTTACATTCGACGCATTGGCTGTTTTATTCATTTCAATATATATATATATATATATATATGAGAGTGGTCCTTAATATGGTCATTTTCGAATTTCCTTGCTCCTAGGGGATAAAATGGTTCCAAATAGATAAAAAACAATTCTCTGAAAGTTTTAGCTCTTAATATTAACGTTTAGATAGAGCGCAATTCAATCAAAGTTTTGTATGGAAATAGCATGGAAAAGTTTTCAAAAATTTTGAAGATGTTTTTTAGATGTAATTTAGCGAACAAATAAATAAATAAAACTCATTCATTTGTCGCTAAGTTGAACCTAAAACATTTTTTTTATATGTTCAAGAAAAATTCCATGCTCTTTGCATACAAAGTTTGATTGAATTGCGCTCTATCTAAACGTTAATATTAAGAGCTAAAACTTTCCGAGAATTGTTTTTTGTCTATTTGGAACCATTTGATGAATCCCTGGGAGCAAGGAAATTCGAAATGACCATTTTAAGGATCACCCTAATATATATATATATATATATATATATATATATATATATATATATATATGAGTAAGTTCTTCAAGGGCATACATCAAATAAAAGGCAAAGATTTAGAAGTTAATCTTTAATTTTTCCAAACGTTTCGACATAGTATTTTATGTCATCATCAGTGGATATAAATATGGTCTTACATCAGTAGCCAGCGCAAGGAACACAATTTTGCACTATCATATATACATTAACTTGTTTTTTTTTTTTTTTTTTATATTAATTTGTTGAACAGAGTATAGCAAAATATTTGTGAAATATATAATATATTTTGCACAGAGAACGTAGTTTATGTGACAGAGCCCGAGGCTGTAGTGGACTACAGCCTCGGGCTCTGTCACATAAACTACGTTCTCTGTGCAAAATATATTATATATTTCACAAATATTTTGCTATACTCTGTTCAACAAATTAATAAAAAAAAAAAAACAAGTTAATGTATATATGATAGTGCAAAATTGTGTTCCTTGCGCTGGCTACTGATGTAAGACCATATTTATATCCACTGATGATGACATAAAATACTATGTCGAAACGTTTGGAAAAATTAAAGATTAACTTCTAAATCTTTGCCTTTTATTTGATGTATGCCCTTGAAGAACTTACTCATATCTCTCAACATCAAAATTAACTACTTTAACATATATATATATATATATATATATATATATATATATATATATATATATATATATATATATATATGAATATGAATATGAATGGTAGAATCTTGGATTTGTGTATATTTTGTAGAGTTTCGAACAAGAATCCAAAAGTAATAAAAAAACAAGAAAAGTTTTTAATAAACAGTTTCTTTATTTAATTATTTATTTACTGTCGACGTTTCGGAACTAGGTACGTTTCATCTTCAGGACATCTGTCAAGAAACATGATCTTGATGAGATTTAAGCAAACAATATGTTTAGGAAAAGAAAATAGATTTTTCTTAAATAATAAATTAATTGCAAAAAATATAATAATGTACAGAAATATGATAATATGATCAAAATGAAAATGATAAAAATAAATGAGTGGATTATCAGAACAGGATATTAAACATAATAGAATTTTTTTTTTTTTTTCTTGAAAGTTATGGAAATTTTTGAGAAAAAATTTTTTCTTAGTTTGTTTTACAATAAACAAATATTTTGTACTAAACAAAACAGTAACAAATATTTTATGACAAACAAATAGCAACAAATATTTTGAACAAAACAAAACAGTAATAAGTATTTTATAACAAAATAGCAACAAAACAGTAACCAATATTTTACAACAAACAAAATAGCAACAAGTATTTTGTACTAAACAGAACAGTAACAAACAATTAGCAACAAATATTTTGAACTAAACAAAACAATAACAAGTATTTTATAACAAAATAGCAACAAAACAGTAGCCAATATTTTATAACAAACAAAATAGCAACAAATATTTTAAACAACATAAAATTTATTGCACAAAAATAAACTAAAAAAGTAACAAATTATAATATTTCAAATAATATTAATTAATTATTTAAATTTATTGTGATTACTTTTTTCAAAGCCCTCTGCCAGTGCCTCTGCCTTGCAAATGCAAATTATCCGCAAACATTCTGCTTAATGCATTGGCAATATGATCTTTGGGATCACGCCCACCAATCTTGATAACAAAATCGGCCTTCAAATTAAAAACATGCTTTGATTAAAAGTAATTGCATTTTTTTAAATAATTTCATATATTTTGCACCAGATCAGTTTCTATCTCTTCAGATTTTTCTTCAGCTAGTTTTTCTTCCTAGGCTTTGACATCTTCCACAGTGAAACCAATCCAATTTATCAAACATATTCGTTTTCTTTTTTAGGGAAGATACCTGAATCGAAGCCTTGTCTAGGTCGCTGATTTACCCGTCTACGATGATCGCTTTTTTCAAAATATGTTCAACAGAGGCTAAAAACAAATAAAAATTAGAATATGTATATTGAGTGGGTATCTTCCACATATATTTCTACTTGAATAACGCAAATACTATGATATAATATTATTTATTATATTAGATATATTTACATTGAAATTATAATTTATTATTGTCTTCTTCAGGCTCGCTACTGTCCGTGGTCCCAGGTCAGTAGTTGTTGAGTCCTTGAATAGTTAAGAGTATTAGTCCGTGTTGCGCTATGTGTTAAATACCCTCAGCAACAAGGAATGGGGATGTCTAAAGGGTATATCGTGGTGCCACCTGGTGCAACGTTGGCGTGTCGCACAAGCGGTGACACAATTGAAGTTGAGGCATAAACTTGTGACGCCATCAGTTGTCAAACCTCTTATATAGATATGTAGAAGCATTTACAATAAAATGTTAAACTTAAAAATAACGATCAATATGAATTACTTTAAGATCAATAATATATAGCAACTACACTAAGATTGTGTAAAAGCATTTACAATAAAATGTTAAACTTAAAAGTAACGATCAATATGAATTACTTAATGATCAATAATATATAACAACTAGACAGGTAAAAGTTTTCATAAGTATAATGAATTTACACGAACTGACTAATACTAATAGATGGTTATATAATTCGAAAATGAACTTTTCGGCCTGATCGAGTGAAATAGTTTTTTTTTTATTTATGATTTATTGGCTTTATAAACTAGTACATTAGCCATATACTAAATTACATGATATCTACACTATCTCTTAAAGTCTTGTCTTACGTATATATCATTGTTTTATGTATGTTTCATTTATAGTTTTAGATTATTAGATTTGATGTAAGTATAAAGAGCACCATATAATCTTGTATCTGTCAGCACTGTTATAAAATTAATTGGAAGGGAGATTTTTTGTTTGATTATTTCCTCCCATAGTTTAGTTTTTGTCTGCCCTTTTCCTAACGTTTACACTCCATGATGATATGCTCTGCATCCGCCCTAGTCGCTTCACCCAAGCAGTAGCAACTAGGATCGATATCGATCCCAATTCTGCTTAGGCAGAATGAATTAGAGTGAAATAGTTGTTCTCTGCTTTGGTGATAATTGTTTGGTCCATAGATAAGTAAACATAAATAGATCGCTATCTGAGGCCATTTGACATTACCGCCATTTTAATATTTTTAGCGATCTGAAGAAGGCAGCACTTGTTCAGTATATAAATCAACCGCTGGTATTATTTCTAGATATGGTTTGCATACGTAATTCAAAATAAGAAAACCTAAATAATTTCTTATATTGGAAATGAGAAAAAAAAACATACGAAGTACAAAATATATTTTCAAATATATATTACAAACATTTTTACATAACAATTAAAATTTTTATAAATGTAATAATCAATATATACATAATAATAAGTATTATAATTTTACAATTATAAGTAACTAAAAAAAGTATTCACAATGGTATGATAAATTTACAAGGAACGATCAATATGAATTACTTAATGATCAATAATATATAACTACACAGAGATTGTGTAGAAGCATTTACAATAAAATGTTAAACTTAAAAGGAACGATCAATATGAATTACTTAATGATCAATAATATATAGCAAACTACACAGAGATTATGTAGAAGCATTTGCAATAAAATGTTAAACTTAAAAATAACGATCAATATGAATTACTTAATGATCAATAACATATAGCAACCACACTGCGATTATGTAGAAGCATTTACAATAAAATGTTAAACTTAAAAATAACGATCAATATGAATTACTTTAAGATCAATAATATATAGCAACTACACTAAGATTGTGTAAAAGCATTTACAATAAAATGTTAAACTTAAAAGTAACGATCAATATGAATTACTTAATGATCAATAATATATAACAACTAGACAGGTAAAAGTTTTCATAAGTATAATGAATTTACACGAACTGACTAATATTAATTTCTTAATGACTAATATTAATATATTAAAAAGAGAAGAAAAAAGTATAGAATCTAAGTATGTAGTATATAGAGTATATACTAAAGATAATGGAATAGTATAATTAGAAGAAATGACAAATAATGAACAAATTTAAAAAGTTAAATCCTACAGACATAAAATATATATATTGATATCAAAATTGATAGAAAACTAAATTCCAAGAATTAAAATTCATTTATGAGTCATGCTTCTTTAACATTAACTTTGCATTTGATATTTATTTTATCATTAATAAAGTTGCATTCTACAATATCTTGAATTTCTTATGATTCGATTGTGCAGCAGTCCTTTCGGCTGGAATGTTAAGAATATTTCTGAGCATTTTATACTCTGTTGCAATTTATACCTTATTTTATTGCTTTGTTTGTCTATCCTTCTTAACTCCCTCAACATATAATGGATGTGTCATACATTTTACATGCCCTCGGCATCAAGACACTCCTATCCTTAGTCACTAGATTCTGCTGCAATTTGAATTCCCAAGAACATCTAATAAACATAACATGTTGTAATATAATATCAAGTCGTAATAGCAAATAGTATTAAAATATTCAGAATTATTATTACCCTTTCCACCGGAGTTGCAAAGTGTTCTCCTGGTCATATATCAGATTGTCTTTCTCTTCTTATATCACTGTGAATTATAGACATGAAAACTATTCTGTGAAATATAATTGGACATTTTTAATTTGTTCACTTCATAAAGCCGGAAAGAAGTGCATTTTTATATTATTTCTGAAGTTACCACAAGTTGGTGCGTTACATTTTGCCATATTAAATTTCACATTGCGCTACATTTTGCCATATTAAATGCTTACTTGAATACAATTAATTACAGAAACAACATGCGAACCATATGCGAACCAAAAACTTTAATACAAAATGGTGAATGGCAAATCTAAGCGATCAATTTTGACGTTTTACATATTTAGTAGCGTCATCTTTTTTTCGCTAAAAATAGTAGTCCTTTCCAAAACAGGGTAATATACATTTGTTCGGAGATAACTCCCCATGGTTTGGTCTACTGGATCTACGATGATATAGGCTGGTTTGATGCGATCGATGGACATCCGTGTACTGCCTCTCTGTGTTCGTATGGTTACTGTTTTATCATCTCTCTTAAGAACTTCGTATGGACCTTGATTTGGAGTGACTTCCTGATAGTATCGTCGCGGAGGAAAATATTCGTGCATGTTTGTAGGTCCTGATAAATAAATGGTTTATTGTTTGTGTGATTACTGGATTTACTTGGTTGAAGATGCGCTACGTGTTCTCGAAGTCTCGAGAGTAGATCAGCCGGATGTCTTAAATTTTGAGGATTTTTATATAATTCAAAAAATTCTCCAGGAAGGCGAAGTGGTTCACCATACACCATTTCAGCGGCTGATGTCTTGATATCAGGTTTGTAAGCGTTTCGAATGCCTACTAGAATTAGCGGAAGTGCTTCCAACCATGTGTTGTCTTTGTAACACATTATCGCAGTCTTGAGTTGTCGATGGAAGCGCTCTATTAGTCCGTTGGAACATGGATGATAGCTGCAAGTCCTGATCCTAATGGTACCTGTCAACTTGTTTAATGATCTAAATAATTCAGATTTAAATTGAGTACCTCGATCAGTCGTCATTTTGACTGGAGCTCCGAAGCGGGATATCCAGCATAATAAAAATCCAACCGCTACTTCTTCTGCAGACCTAGTAGTGGGTATACTTCTGGCCATTTGGTAAATCGATCAATGGCTGTCAAACAATATTTATAGAAGTTAACAGGAGGTAAAGGACCAATTATATCGATGTGTACATGTGCAAATCTTGCTGTTGGCAAGGGAAATGTGTCGTGAGGTGCATGAACACGCCGTGTTATTTTGGACTATTGACAATCTTGTCAAGCTCTAGCCCAATCGTGGCAGTTTTTCTGTATACGTACCGTGCAGTATTAAGACGCAAAATTGCTCGTATCCCAGGGTGACTCAAACCATGTAATGAGTTAAATATTTGTCTCCGCAGTAGTGCCGGGATATAAGGTCGTGGCTAAGCCTTCGCCGTGTCGCAAAACAACTTTATGTTTGTGCCTGGTACTGGAATTTCTTCTAATTGTAGTTTGGCGTCCTGCATCAAAAGGCGTTTAAGTTCTGCATCATCTTTCTGGTTGTGTGCTAGGATTTCGAAATTAAGTAAATTATCTTTTGTAATGGTTTCGACTCGTGACAGTGTATCAGCTATGATATTTTTCTGGCCTCTGATGTATTTTATATCTGTTGTAAACTGTGAAATAAAATTTAGATGATTTAATTGAACTGGCGGAAGTTTTTCATGGCGTTGGGAGCATGCAAAAGTTAATGGTTTGTGATCAGTGTATATTGTGCATTGATGCGTTTCAAGGATGTGCCTGAAGTGCTGCACAGCAAGATATACCGAAAGCAATTCTCTGTATTAAGCTGGCCATATCGATTGACGTGGAGTCAACTTTTTAGAGAAGTATGCTAGGGGTTGCCGTTTGTTTTCAACCAATTTTTGCAATCAGGCGCCCACTGCCTGCTGGGAACATATGTAAATAATCCTAATTTAGCACCATGAATTGTATGTTGGAGTAGCGTTCCTTCCGCAAGTTTGTCTTTGCAGGATTGAAATGCTTTTTTTAGTTCTGGAGTCCAGGAGATAGATTTATTGCCTTTGATAGATGATATTGCATCATGAAGTATTGCTTGGTTCGAAGCTGCGTTTAGTATAAAACGGCGATAATAATTGAGCATACCTAAAAATCGTCTAAGGGACTTTGCGGTTTCTGGACGAGGAAAATTCTCCAGATTTTCGATACGGTCAGATGGTGGCTTGGTTCCTGTTGCGGAAATTTCGTATCCTAAAAACTGAATTTGCGGGATACAAAAGGTACTTTTTATCTGATTTATTACATTTTCATGGTGGCAAAGGCGTTCAAATATCGCTCGTAAATGCACTCGATGCTCTTGTCTATTTCTGGAAAAATAAAATATCATCTATGTAAGCAAAACAAAAATTTAATCCTATCAAAACTTTGTCTATGAAGCGCTGAAAGGTCTGCCCAGCGTTTCTGAGACCGAAAGACATGAATGGAAACTCAAACAGGCCAAAAGGCGTTGATATTGCTGTCTTTGGTACGTCCTTTTCTTCTACCGGTATTTGCTTGTATGCCTTCACTAAATCTATAACAGAAAATATATTACATCCCTGGAGATTTGTTGAGAAATCGTGAATGTGACGGACTGGATATCTATCTGGAACTGTCCTCGCATAAAGTGCGCGATAGTCGCCACCCTCCATCTTTCTTTTTGACCAGGTGTAATGGGGAAGACCAAGGACTTTTTGATCGACGTGCCTTTTTGCAGCATTGATTAGAATTCATCCTTGGCCATCTAGTATCGGTCTGGTGCTAGACGACGTGGACGGCATGATACAGGTGGGCCTGGCGTTGTAATAATGGAATGTCTTGTGCTGTGGAGGGGTTTACGCAGTGCGTCGGATGGTTTGATTTGATTTGGAAATTCTGATAGTAGTTTTTGAATTGTCGGATCCTTGTGTATGAGTATTTTAACGCTCTCTTGGTGTGATGTATGAGTTACACATGCGGTGTGTAACCCAGTTCTTCCATCGACTAGGCGTTTATTTCGGCAATCTAGTAGAAGCCCAAAAATGCTAAGAAATCCGAACCTACTATTGGTGTATCCACGTCTGCGATAATGAATTTCCAGTCAAACTGTCTTCGCAGCCCGAGATTAAGACACAAATTCTTTAGTCCGTACGTTCGAATTGGAGTACCATTGGCAGCTTGTAGTTCATACTCTGATTTGTTCCATTTATTGAAGGCTCTCCTGAACGTCTGAACCGGTATCTATAAGAAATTTGGTGTTATTATTCTTACCAAGAACAAAAAGGCGACCTTTAGCGGATTGATATTCAGTTGTTGCCACTACTGATCGGTTTCCTCGTTTTTTGTGCTGCGTATTCTGCTATTCACGTACATGGTTTTTGATATTGTTTGCCTTTTTTCCAAATTGCTGATGATACCAGCATTTCGTGGTTTCTTGTCGTTCGCTGCTTCTCGATCTTGATCTACCTAAACGTCGAATTTTTTCTTGCAAATTTCGTACCTGTTTTGTTAAATCGTCCAGGGTGTTTTTGTAGTGGATGTGTCGGTAGATTGATTGTGGTGTGGCTGCTTTGTTTAGTCTACATGCGGAACCAACGGTTGAGCTTTTAGTATTTTGTCCGCTGTGATTGCCAATTTATCTAAAGGTAGGTCACTTTGGATTTGTAAAATGCCGCGAACGAAAGCAGGCAGCCTCATAAATCGTAAAACAACAAATTTCAAAAATTCCTTTGAGTTTACTAATTAATTTTGAAATATTGCATATTTTAAAATAGTGTTTCATATATAAATAACAAATATATAAAATAAAATATAATTGAAACATAAAGTAATATATGTTACATGAACTGATTTTATTTTTTTAAAAAATTGACAATTTTAAAAACAGAATAGAAGTGTTTATATTAACTTCTATATCGTTTGGAATGTTGTTGAAATGGATAAATATTTAGTTTCAGAAATAATAATTTAGACGGATTATTGAAAATAGTTGGGGTTCTTTCTGAAAACAATTGTCAAAGAATGATTTGGACAAGTCATTAAAATCAATATTTATGGGCTAAAGACTGATGGCTCGCAATGAAAAGATTCAGACTAATACATATAACAATGTTTAATTTTTTATATTGTGTCGCAACACGTCTCCTTTGCCTTTGCATAAGTTGAGTGTACATATTCGGTAACGATTTATTAACCAAAATTAATAAATTTATAAATTCTTAAAGCTGAATATTGAACTGAAATGTACTTAATTTATAATTCATTATTATTATTGGTAAAAAATCATTGTGGATTTAATTAAAATCGTAAATAAAAATATTTTAACGGTTGATCACGAAGAAAATACCCGTTCGATGTACTAATCAGTACATCCCCAAATTTTTCGAATAGTAATATTCGAAATCGATTTAATTTTTTTTAAGAAAAGGTTTTGAATGAACAACAAACAAACAAACAAAATACTCCTTCGCGAAAGTTATAATTGGTTTAACTTCTTAATTCGAATAAGTTAATTAATTTTGAATCGAAATTAGGCTTTGAAATGGAAATAAATAATCTCTTGAGTTTATTATATTTGAATTTTTGAAATGTTGAATTAAAATTATTAAGAATTAGAAATAATAATATAGGATGTAAAAATAAAACGTTGTAGGTGACAAAAAAAAATTAAAAAAAAAATGGAACCGGTTCCAGAACCGGAACCGCGCTGGACCCGGATCCCTTTCACAGCTCTAAATTTTAATATGGTGTTTTAAATGAATATTATTGAATACTATTTATTTGTAGTTTGTTATTTTATTTATACTTATAAAACATTATTAAACGGGTCGCAATTATTATTTGAATCTCAAAATATCAACTTTTTTGAAATGTTAATATAAAATAAATTTTTGGCCTCATGGCACATTTGCTTCGCAAATCATATTTTTTTCAAAGTCAGTACTCTTAAAAAACTTTGTATAATTTATACTCATTCGCATTCATAAAATATTTTTATATTATTATTAATTTTATTTAAGTTATTCAAATTAATAATCTAAATTTTGAATTAAGTGCAGGGGACATTGTCGAATAATTTATTTCGAGTTATAACAGTCAACAAATTAAATAAGAAGGTTATAGCTGATAATACAAATTCGAATTTATATTCTGCATTACTTGAATAATGTAATTATTTTGTAAAATACATTTTAAATTAAAATAAGACATTGAACCTGTTTGCCATCTGGCTGTCCCAAGTTACCCCGCCTATGGGGTAAAATGGACTAGATAACAAATTTTTAAAAAACAGCATAAAAGAAAAACGAATGAGTCGAAAGACCCCAAAAAAATTTGGATAGGATTATACCATAGTTATATACGTTTTTCATAGAAAGTGTATAAAACTCCAGTTCGATTGTATTAACAAAATATGGGCAAACGAATAATGTTAATATAAATTATATAATATTGAACAAGTAGACGTTCATTATACACTACACATCCTTATGCACTTAAAATAAAGCATTAATTTTCTTGATTCTCTAGAAATTGTTTAAAAATACTTAAAAGGAGAACCCGCGCGTTGCTCGTCTCGGATTTTGATGAAACTTGGCACAATGGTAGATTTGATGCCCAAACTGACTCCGGTAAAATATTAGAGGCCTATGAAAAGCGGTTTAATTATAAAAATTAATTAAAGTTTGCATTATAGCAGCGCGCGGCATGCATAGCTTGCGATGTTTTTCCTTATCAACAGCAGATTGGCCGAGTGGCTATCGTCGTGGAATACTAATTTTTGCTCCGGGGTTCAATTCCCGATTCAGATATATTTTTTTTATTTTTTTTTATTTGATATTTATAATTTCACGTGTAAATAATATCAAAATTTATTTGATTTTTTAATTAATTTTATATTTTTTGCTAAATATTCTATAATAAAGTCCTCGGCAATACCGGTAAATTTTTATTTTGATTGGAATAGTTTTTAATTGGAAATAAATTATATCTCTTCTTCCGTATTATTGCTGATATTAATACAAAATTATAATGTTTCAGGAATCACTTAACATTTATATGATCGTAAGTTTCATAAGTAATATCAAAATAAAAATTTACCGGTATTACGGAGGACTTTATTATAGAATATTTAGCGAAAAATATAAAATTAATTAAAAAATCAAATAAATTTTGATATTATTTACACGTGAAATTATAAATATCAAATAAAAAAAATAAAAAAAATAAATCTGTATCGGGAATTGAACCCCAGAGCAAAAATTAGTACTCCACGACGATAGCCACTCGGCCAATCTGCTGTTGATAAGGAAAAACATCGCAAGCTATGCATGCCGCGCGCTGCTACAATGCAAACTTTAATTAATTTTTATAATTAAACCGCTTTTCATAGGCCTCTAATATTTTACCGGAGTCAGTTTGGGCATCAAATCTACCATTGTGCCAAGTTTCATCAAAATCCGAGACGAGCAACGCGCGGGTTCTCCTTTTTAGCAAAACAACGTTTGCCGGGTCAGCTAGTATGAAATAAAAATCTTTCGGAACCATAGATAAACAATTATAACGGAATTGTTAATCTCACATAAGATCACCGTTTTAATGTTTTATCGTAGCGCCGTTGCGCTTTCTCGTTTTTGACAGGTGTGCCGACACCCTTACGTTTGCTGTTCGCTCTACTGTTATTAGCATTCGTTATCTATGTACATACATATGTCGTTGATGGTTTTCGCATCTCGCATTAGATTCAACAAGTGTGTTCTTGTACTGATCATAGATAAAAGAAGAGTATATGGTTCTGATTTTCAGTCCGATTTTGTTTCAATTTAGTGATTTAGTGCACAATTAATGATCTACATTGGCGATGGCAAAGGTTTTGGTTAGTACTTTGATGGATTGATAATTTTGCTTATTTATTTAGTACATGACAAAAGCAAAGAACTTTGACAGCATCCTATTTCACTTTTGCATTGATTTGGTATGAGAAATATTCGTTAATAACGTTCGTTTTTATATTTATGGTTATATTTATTGCCGTGAAATTGTTGTTTTAATTTAAAACCTAATATTCCTCGTATTTATGATTATTAGGTGCGTAGGCAATTTGTTGTTTGTGGATATCATTTCAAGAGTTAGGTTATGGCTAATACTTATGCTATAATTCCAAATATTTTCTTTCGTGGGTACTTATTTTCTTCTTTTTAAGCTATATTAAAATAATATTTTTATATCTATATGAATTACTGAAATATTTTATAATTTCAGCTGTCGTCGAAGAAACTCTATTCTACATGATGGAGACCTATGTGAATGTTTTATTGTACAAAACCATCCAATGTTTAATAACTACATGAGGTACCTTGAGTAAGAATTTGTGGATGTAAGTATCTGCATGTTTTTTATCGCAATGGATATTAATGGATATAAACATCGTCTCAAGGACCTACCTGTGGATGAGAGCCAGGGGCGACCTGCGGTTAGTCGATCGGTTAACTTACAGTCCGGTCCCAGTTGCGATATTTGTCAACCTTTTTGGCATATATTACAGGTTGAGAAAAGTTTGATCAGAGGTCAAAATTTGGCACATTCATTGAAAATAATTTGATCAATAGGTTAAAACTTGGCACATACGTTGAAAATATTTCGATTACAGCTTAAAATTTGGCAAATCGGTTGAAAATTGTTTGATCATAGGTCAAAATTTGGTATATGGACTGAACATCATTCGATTCTAGGTCAAATATGAGTTGAAAATGGATCGTAATTTTTTTTTTTTTAAATTAATTAAAAAATCTGAAATGAATATTCAATGAATTGATAATGCAATTTTACGTTAAAATAATATTTTTT
Source organism: Ctenocephalides felis (assembly GCF_003426905.1). Lineage (NCBI taxonomy): Eukaryota > Metazoa > Arthropoda > Insecta > Siphonaptera > Pulicidae > Ctenocephalides > Ctenocephalides felis. The sequence goes on from NW_020538882.1 coordinate 20,482, forward strand.
TTTAGGAAAGTAAAAAATATATAAGCGTTTCACTGTCATATATTATAATACATTTAATATTATTGAAAATTTTACAATTACAATATACAAGTATACAATAAACCTAACCTAAAAAAATAACACAATAAGAAACCTAAGTATTTATTCAAATAAACTTAACTAAATTCAAAAACTAATTCTGTCTTCTGGTCTTCTCTTCATTCCTAGTGTACCTGTCCTGTGTGCGATGAAGCCTTCTCTAATATAATCTTCCACTTGAGCCTCCGACACTTGAATGACTGTTAAAATCATTTCAGCTACAATCTCGGAAATCATTGTTAGTTTAAGAAAATTAATACAAATATTTTAAGTGAACAGTTTCATTATTTTACTATTATAAGAACGCCACTATGACGTTTTATAAATTTTACAAAACGGAGTATTGAAAAATTCTTCATGCCTTTGCTCCCGCCTCAGCTGTTCTTCTTGGGAACCGCATCAGTGAATATTGTCTTTGATATTGATACGGTTGCCACTCTTGGACAATGACCGCCAATACGAGCAAGCCGTGTTTTCTTAAAATAAAAACAGCATATCATTAATACATACGCACCATCAATTTTAACAAGTATATATTTACAAACCTCTGTTTTGTTGCCTCAGTTTTGAGGAATTCCTCAAAATCACCCAATAGGTTGCAATTTGCCACAGGCTACAATCTAAACAGATCTTCCCAATTATCCACACTGTTCTCGTTTCTTTGTTGCGGTTTGTTGACCACTGAATTGAGCAATGCAGTGATCCTCTGCAATTGCATTTGGATCTTTGAAATGTGAGGAAATCTTTGTGGTTTCCTCTTTATTTCTTGTAATACTACTTCTTACATTCTTTTACCCTCTCTTGATTTGTTCTTGAGAGTCTATTTTTGTTAAACTTTTTCATTATTTTTATAACATATATTTACATTACATTAAATTAGTATCAATTTACAAATTATCTGCTTGAATATCCGACCTTTATTCTCCGACCCTACTGCTCCCAGCTGCTTCATAGTTCCCACAATAAAAAACGTAGGTGATTCTTAAATTTATTATTATGTTTTGCGTATGTTAATTCCTCAAAATTATTATTATGTGTTTTCAATACAATAGTTACTAGGATTAAACATCAATCTTTTGGCAGTGGGTCTAGGTGTGTCCTGTAATGATAGTGAGCTTGAAAACCTAAAATATATTCTTCGCTACATTTGTGTCAATTAAAAACTGAATTTACTTAATATTTTCACTTTCTGGGCCATCTATGAATCGCTGGTATATTATTGGCAACTCACGATACCTCAGATGGTGGTGGTAAAATACTGGGCTCTAATTTCTCTATTTCCTCTTCACTGCTGCGGTGAATTCTTTTTCGATCACGTCTCTGGATCCTTTGCAATTCTATGTCCGATGTGATGTCAGAGTGGTTCTCAGCTTTCTTTACCTTCTGCATTGCCAACTGAAATACATCTGCAAACACGATATATTACAAATATTCTTCGTGCATTTATTATCAATTATTCCACTTTACTCACTGGTCGATGCCAAAAATTAGCACAACTTTACACACTATTCATTCAGCGGCCTATAAGGTTCTCTAATCTCCTTCACTGATCGATACTAGAAAACCATATCGTTATAAATAGGGTATAAAAATGTTCTTTCAGTACTGTTGTACCAATTGCTGGCATTAACATTAACTCAACAATCATGTAGGGGTTCTGAATAATCTAAAACAAAAGCAAACTGAGTATTCCTCGGCAAATTCTTGTCTATTGGTCAATATTTAGGCAGTTGGTCATATTTCAAATAAGTCTTCCAATAATCGACAAGAACATGACCATCATCATTCAATGTGAATATCAATCAGGAGAGACATGCAAATTGAATCTTTCTTCTATCAAAAAACTTTGAAAATGGGGTATATTATTCTTTGTGACTTAGTAGATGTACCTGCAAACAAAGTCTTGGGGGATTATGAAAAAAATAAAATAAAAAATGCACGAAATACATAACCTGGTAGAGAATAAATTATATTTAACTTTAACACACTTTCGTCGGATAGGATTTCGGGCTATCTTACACCCTTAGCGGGTTTTTTACAGCGGTGCGATTGCATGAGCATGGCCTGAAATCATGCTTTAAATGTGCTTTAAAGCACAGTCTTTTACGTACATTACTGACTGCCTAACCTCATACGTAGTAGTAAATATTACAATATTTGTTATTATGGGGTAAAACTATCAATATTGAAGGTAAAATATTAGCAAATAAACTTGAATATCATTATGCAATGATGTAAATTTTTTTTATTCATTTATTTATATATATATATATAATAATAAATAATAAATGGTGGTCTGCCCGAAGGCAGGTCCATGGTGTGAGAGCCACCACAACAAATGATGTCCTTGCCCTTCATCCCCCCCCCCCTTTATTTCACGTATTTTCCTTTCCAAACTTTTGTTTCCATGCTTCTTGATCGTGTGCTTCGGCTTTCAGTTCCCTGTATTTTCTCTTCTCGCGTAGGTCGTCAATCGTCTGCATTCTTCTTCTTCCCATTCCTTTTGTTCCTTCTATTTTACCCTCGACGACGTCGTGTAGGAGGCACTCTTTTTGCAAAAAAGGTCCGATCCAGTTTCCTTTCCTTCTGAGAATTGTGCTCAGTAGAATCCTTTCTTCGCCCACTCTTCTCAGTACTTCTTCATTTGTTACTTTGTCTGTCCACTTTATCTTTTCCATTCGCCTCCAGCACCACATTTCAAAACTTTCGAGGTAGTTCTTATCGGCCTTTCTCAGAGTCCATGTCTCCGATCCGTACAGAGCTATGCTCCAGACGTAGCACTTTATTAGTCTCTTCCGTAAGTCAAGACTCAGTTTGCTCGTCAGTAGCGTTCTCTTCTTTGTGAATGCCGCCTTGGCGCTTGCGATCCTTGTCCTGATCTCTTTCGTGCAGTATCCGTCTCTGGTTAGTATGCTTCCCAGGTATTTGAAGTGATTCACGTCTTCCAATTCTCGATTTTCTACTGTTATCCTCAGGGGGTTATTTGTTTTTGTGATTCTCATCACTTTCGACTTGTCTATGTTGATTTCCATTCCGTATCTTCTACCCACTTCGACGATTCTGTCCATCATGTTCTGCAGCTCGGTTTGGTTTTTTGATATTACTACTAGATCATCAGCGTACTTTATGGTGTTGATTCTTCTTCCTCCAATCGAAAAATTGCCTGCGCCCTCAAGTGCCTCGTTGACGAGCCATTCTCCGTACAGGTTAAATAGGATCGGTGACATACAGCATCCTTGCCGCACTCCTCTGCCTATTTCAACGCTGTTCGTATCTCCCTGGTTTATTCGAACCTTTACTTTCTGACCCATATACAGATTCTGGATCAGCCTGCGATCCCTCCAATCAACCTTAATAGATTTTAAAATTCCCAGAAGCATACTCCAGTTGACTCTGTCAAAAGCTTTCTGCCAATCTATAAAACAGAAGCATATGTCCTCGTTAACGTCGAGACATCTGTCCGACATTATTCTCAGTATTCCAATAGCGTCCCTGGTGCCTCTTCCTTTTCTGAAACCAAACTGGTCTTCGCTCATGTGCTGCTCAATCTTATTTTCGATTCGCCTCGTAAGGATTTTGGCCAGAACCTTTCCGGTGTGCGAAGTTAAACTGATAGTCCTGTGGTCGCTGCATTTATTCGCTTTGGGCTTTTTCTGAAGAGCTATCATCGTGACATCCAAAAAGTCCTTTGGCCATTCACCCGTTCGATATATTTGATTCAGTAATTTGGTCAGTTTCCTTAATCCGTTGTTGCGCAGCTCTTTCAGTAGGTCCGCCGGTATGTCATCATCTCCCGTTGCTTTCTTTCTTCTGATCTCATTTATTGCTTTCTCGACTTCGCTTTTTAATATGCACGGTCCTTTGTCGTCTTCATCCATTTCTTTCTCTTCTTCGATCTCAATATTATCAGGACGGTTTTCTCTATCGTACAATTTCTCAATGTATTTTTCCCATACGCTGAGAATTTTCTTGTGGTCATTCACTCTATTTCCATTGTCGTCTTCTAATTCGTATATTTTTCTGCCTTTTCTGTCATTCCAGTTCATTTCCTTTGTAGCCTGAAACATTAAATCATATCTACCATGTTTTTGATGTTCCATTATCTTGTTGCACGTTTCGTCCATGTATTTCACCTTAGCCTTCTCTGTTTCTCGTCTTAATTCATTATTCATTTTTCTATACATCCTCGGGTCTGTATTTTTATACTTTCTACGCTCATCCATTTTCTTTATCATCTCCTGGGTTATCCATGGCTTTCTAGCTACTTTTTCTAGCTTTCCAACGTTTTCTTCTAGCGTTTCCAGAAGTACACTTTTTACCTCTTTCCAATCTTTTTCTACTGCCTCTTCCCTATCTTTTATTACGCTAAACTTCGACTCCATATCTCTCCTCACTACGATTTTATTGTGCCTCAGGTTTTCCAGATTCCATCTCTGTCTCTTTTTACCCGTTTTGCGGATGTTCTTCAGCTTTGTCTCTATATCGGCCGTGAGCAGATTATGATCGGAGTCTATATCGGCCCCTGGAAAAGTCTTAACGTCTTTCACGCTATTTCTGAATCTGTTCTTGACGATGATGTAGTCGATTTGATATCGTTCGCTGTCTCCCGGGCTTTTCCAGGTATACAGCTTTGTCTTCCGCTTTTTAAACCACGTGTTTGTGATCATCAGATTGTTTCTGCGGCAAAAATCGATCAACATATTTCCTCTGTCGTTCCTTCTGCCCAATCCGTATTTTCCAACTATCTTTTCCTCTGGTCCCTTTCCGACTACAGCATTAAAATCTCCCATAATCACCACGTTGACCTTTCCTTTGCCTTCTTGGAACAGCATCTCGTCTATCTGCTCGTAGATTTGTCCTCCTGCGCCTCGTCGTGGCTCGATGTCGGCATGTACACCTGCACCACCATCACGTCCACCGGCTCCGCTTTCATTTTCACACTCATCAAACGATCACTCACGCAGTTCACATTCAGCACACTCCTCACCGACTTATTTCTCACCATGACTGCCACTCCTCTCTCGGATTTGTCTCCTCCGGAGTGATACATTGTGAAACCGTCCGATTCGGTTTCACCTTGCCCCTTCCATCTTACCTCGCTCAGTCCCACGACGTCCACTTTGCACTTGTTCATTTCCCTCTTGAGGTTTTCCAGTTTTCCTGCTCTCATCATTGTCCTGACGTTCCAGGTTGCTAACCTGAAAGGCAGATCGACCGCAGTTTTGTTGCTACTTTCGATGGCTTCCCCCTCCATAGCCTCCACCCGGAGATCCGAACGGGAGGTCATTACTCCGGAATATTTTACAGAAGAAGAAGTCATCATTGGAACCATTTTCTCGTAGAATACTCTCACCCCTACTCTGGGAAGAATGTAATGTGGTAGTATTCCCCTTTTCCTTTCCACATCGCAGCGCCCGGACCAGCTGCACCCGTCATTCGGGTCGCGCTCCGGACTTTTTGATCTGGAGCCATCTTGAGCATCATTTACTTTGTGCCTCCATTCAATACTGATGTCGCTGCTGCCCGACACCAGCTGACTCGGTTAGCCGATTTCGCTGTTTCCAGCTATTCGTTGCCCACCCCCCACGGCGAGGACGTCGAGTCAGTTCGGGGGGTCTATATATATATATATATATATATATATATATATATATATATAGACATATATATATATATATATATATATATATATACATATATTTTGTAGAGTTTCGAACAAGAATCCAAAAATAATACAAAATAAAAAACAAGAAAAGTTTTTAAAAAAACAATTTCTTTATTTAATTATTTGTTTATTGTCGACGTTTCGGAACTAGGTACGTTCCATCTTCAGGACATCTGTCAAGAAACATGATCTTGATGAGATTTTAGCAAACAATATGTTTAGGAAAAGAAAATAGATTTTTCTTAAATAATGAATTAATTGCAAAAAAAATATAATAATGTACAGAAATATGATAATATGTTCAAAATGAAAATGATAAAAATGATAAAAATAAATGAGTGGATTATCAGAACAGGATATTAAACATAATAGAAAATTTTTTGAAAGTTATGGAAATTTTTTAAGAAAAGGTTAATGACAAAGTTGAATTAATTACCTGTATGTTTGAATATTTGTTAGCACTTTTTCACTAAACAAGCTTTTTTAACAAAAATGAATTTGTGAGTTAATTTTCCGCCGAATAATTAGATTTTGTAAATCAAAATTACTAAAAGATTTGTCTTTTTTAAAATTATTATTTGAAAACACTAATAATATTGTTCTCTGGATGTTGTTCGATTGGCTTTCGAAAATTAACTAATTGAAACTGGTGTGTCCTTTGTAACACGTGTAAACACTTGAACGAGAGATGTGAGATTGTATGTGTGTGTTTTTATATGATAGGGTGTGAATACTTAAATTGTTGATCTTAAAGGGAAGTCGATATTAATTGTTTGTCAAAAAGTGTAAAAAATTTAAATATGAATCATGTAATAGGTTGTGATCTGATCTAATGTTGACACTGTTAGAAACATTTATGAGAATGAGACAACTCTCCGCGAATAACCTTCTAAAGATGCAACTTTCATGATATAAAATCTTTGGAGTGAAATTAAATGAATGGGCGTTTTCTATAGAGTGTTGTACTAGGGTACTTTTGAAATTTTTTTGTTTATGGTGGACCACACTTAGTTCATGTTGTCTCATTCTCTTGTGTACATATTGGGAGGTTTGTCCAATATATTGAAAAGCACAGTCATTACAAGAAACAGAATATACTACATTAGTATTGAGATTGGATGGGGTAGGGGATTTAATGTTCGTAAAGAATTGGTTGAAGGAGTGTAAGGATGAGCCTGATACTAAAATGTTTTCTTCTAACAAAAGTTGTGTTTTCAAATAATAATTTTAAAAAAGACAAATCTTTTAGTAATTTTGATTTACAAAATCTAATTATTCGGCGGAAAATTAACTCACAAATTCATTTTTGTTAAAAAAGCTTGTTTAGTGAAAAAGTGCTAACAAATATTCAAACATACAGGTAATTAATTCAACTTTGTCATTAACCTTTTCTTAAAAAATTTCCATAACTTTCAAAAAAAAAAATTCTATTATGTTTAATATCCTGTTCTGATAATCCACTCATTTATTTTTATCATTTGTATTTTGAACATATTATCATATTTCTGTACATTATTATATTTTTTACAATTTAATTCATTATTTAAGAAAAATCTATTTTCTTTTCCTAAACATATTGTTTGCTAAAATCTCATCAAGATCATGTTTCTTGACAGATGTCCTGAAGATGGAACGTACCTAGTTCCGAAACGTCGACAATAAACAAATAATTAAATAAAGAAATTGTTTTTTTAAAAACTTTTCTTGTTTTTTATTTTGTATTATTTTTGGATTCTTGTTCGAAACTCTACAAAATATACACAAATCCAAGACTCTACCATTCAATATATATATATATATATATATATATATATATATATATATATATATATATATATGATAAAATTGTTTCTTGGGCATCCATCCAATAATTAAAAAACAGTTTTATTGAAAAATGTTTTTATTAAGGGAACATACGTTTCGGGTCCAGATTTGACCCATCTTCAGTGCTACAAATAATTATATCAGGGTTACAAATTAAAACAATATAAAAAATAATATAAAAGATACATAATTACAGACAAGATGCCCAAGAAACAATTTTATCATATTATTTCACCATCTGAAGAACCTTTCGCTTTATATATATATATATATATACAGGGCCGGATTTAGAAATTTGGCGCCCTGGGGCACTGACAAAATGCCGCCCCATCCCTGAAATGTTACTTAAATTGTTTTTATATATTATTCCTGTACCAAAAATTAAAACTAAAAAAAAAATTACAATTTTTGAAAACTAAAAAATAATCAATTTTTGAAAATTGAGTTTTTTTTATATTTTGAAATATTTTTGAAATTTTTCGCAGCGCGATTGCTTTGAAAAAGTTCATAATTTTCAAAAAATTTCAATATACATATAAAAAAAAGTTTTTTAAAGAGCGTTTTTTCATATTTCTGAAAATTTTAATGCTCTTTATAAAATGTAATTTTCATTAAGAGAAGTTCCAGTAATTTGCAGTGATTAATCGTCACTAGTTTAATTTTTTTTTCGGCGCTATAGGCTTGAAAGTGCACAAATTTGTCGTCCTAAGAGGGCTCGAGATTTGAAGAACATATTTTTCTTAAACTTTCAGCTTGTTTACGAAACTTTATATTAGCCAAATTGCCAAATTTGATAATAACTTGTTAACCAATTTGATAATTTATGTTCCGAGAGGGAGTCAAAGAAAAATAATAAATTTTAATAATCGTTTATTTGAATCCAATTTTTGCATTGCATTCGTAGTATGTTTTATATAAATTAACAAAAGTTAACTATATTTCTTGAAAAATAAAATTTTATTAAAAAAATTAGTTGATTACATTGTATAACATTTTTTCCCCACTATCCAAATTTTGCCGCCTCCGAAAGTCTGCCGCTCTGGGCAGTAGCCCCGACTGCCCCTACTGTAAATGCAGCACTGATCATCGATGAAAAAGTATGACATATAATCGAATAATAAAGTTCTTAAAAATAGTCCGCAATTATTATAAAAAAAAGATTTAGGGTCTAGTAAATCTACTACAACGAATGTAGTAAATCTACTACAGTGAGTGTAGTAAAGCTACTGCAGTGAGTGTAGTGAAGCTACTACAATGAGTGTAGTAAATCCACTGCAATGAGTGTAGTAAAGCTACTACAATAAGTGTAGTAATTTTACTCAATGAGTGTAGTAATTCTAATACAATGGGTCTATCAAATCTACTACAATGAGTGTGGTAAATGTATTTCAATTGGTCGAGTAAATCTACTACAATGGTGTAGTAATTCTACTACAATGCTGTAGTAAATCTACTACAATGAGTATAGTAAATCCACTACAATGAGTGTGGTAAATGTATTTCAATTGGTCGAGTAAATCTACTACAATGGTGTAGTAAATCTACTACAATGAGTATAGTAAATCTACTACAATGAGTATAGTAAATCTACTACAATGAGTGTGGTAAATGTATTTCAATTGGTCGCGTAAATCTACTACAATGGTGTAGTAAATCTACTACAATGAGTATAGTAAATCTATTACAATGAGTATAGTAAATCTACTACAATGAGTATAGTAAATCTACTACAATGAGTGTGGTAAATGTATTTCAATTGGTCGAGTAAATCTACTACAATGGTGTAGTAATTCTACTACAATGCTGTAGTAAATCTACTACAATGAGTATAGTAAATCTACTACAATGAGTGTGGTAAATGCATTTCAATTGGTCGAGTAAATCTACTACAATGGTGTAGTAAATCTACTACAATGAGTATAGTAAATCTATTACAATGAGTATAGTAAATCTACTACAATGAGTATAGTAAATCTACTACAATGAGTGTGGTAAATGTATTTCAATTGGTCGAGTAAATCTACTACAATGGTGTAGTATTTCTACTACAATGCTGTAGTAAATCTACTACAAAGAGTATAGTAAATCTACTACAATGAGTGTGGTAAATGTATTTCAATTGGTCGAGTAAATCTACTACTATGGTGTAGTAAATCTACTACAATGAGTATAGTAAATCTACTACAATGAGTATAGTAAATCTACTACAATGAGTGTGATAAATGTATTTCAATTGGTCGAGTAAATCTACTACAATGGTGTAGTAAATCTACTACTATGGTGTAGTAAATCTACTACAATGAGTATAGTAAATCTACTACAATGAGTATAGTAAATCTACTACAATGAGTGTGGTAAATGTATTTCAATTGGTCGAGTAAATCTACTACAATGGTGTAGTAATTCTACTACAATGCTGTAGTAAATCTACTACAATGAGTATAGTAAATCTACTACAATGAGTGTGGTAAATGTATTTCAATTGGTCGAGTAAATCTACTACAATTATGGTGACCATACCTCCCGGATTGGTCGGTACAGTCCCGGATTTCCACCTTGTGTCTCCGGTTATTTCAATAGCATGATTTGTACCGGATTTAGATCTTTTGCCCCAGTTTTTTCAAAAATTGACAGATGAATTAACAAGTAACATTAAAAAGTATGAAAACAAACGAACAAGTGCTAATTTTTTCAAAATATTTATGAATAAAATTGAATAGAATATTATACATGGCTCAAAAGCGCAAAATACATATAGATCCATATAAGATATAACATCACAGACAGGGCCGGAATTAGAAATTTGGCGCCCTGGAGCACTGACAAAAATGCACTTTCAGCTCGTTTACGAAACTTTATATTAGCCAAATTGCCAAATTTGATAATAACTTGTTAACAAATTTGATAATTTATGTTCGGAGAGGGAGTCGAAGAAAAATAGTAAATTTTAATAATCGTCTATTTGAATCCAAATTTTGCATTGCATTCGTAGTATGTTTTATATAAATTAACAAAAGTTAACTATATTTCTTGAAATGAAAAACGTTATTGAAAAAAATTAGTTGATTACATTTTTCCCACTATCCAAATTTTGCCGCCCCTGAAAATCTGCCGCCCTGGGCAGTAGCCCCGACTGCCCCTACTGTAAATCCAGCACTGTATATATATATATATATATATATATATATATATATATATACTCGTATATATATATATATACATTATTTTCATATCTAGGTCAGATAGTGGTGCCTGGAATGAGAGATTATGAAAAACAGTTTTCATATTTTATATATATATATTTTATTTGACTATTTCATTAATATAATATCTATTATAATTAAAATATCTTTATATATAACTCTTCAGTTTTTTTGTCTTCAATTTTCTTATAGTATTTCTTTATTTTTCTTTTAAATTTATTGTCATCATTTGTCATCTTAATATCGTTTGGCAATTCGTTATATATTTTGCTAGAACTCCATATGACATTTTCTCTCAAATTCTTCTTTCTATTGTGTGCTTTCCACTTCTTCTATTTCTCTATTATTTACTCTTCTATTTCTCGGTATTTTTTCTATGTTTGAAATATAAGTAGTTTGTTTTATCGATGTGTTCTCAGTATTTTTTCTATGTTTGAAATATATGTATTTTGTTTTATCGGTGTTAATTGTTAGTTTATTTTCAGTTAGCCACTCGGTGTATATTTTCATATCCGTGTTTATAGTATCTTCGAGTCTTTTTTTATCCTTACCTGCATATACTATGGCAGTATCGTCTGCATATAATATGTATTTTCCCTTTAATTTTGCGTCTTTAAGGTTATTGGTGTATAATAGATATGATAAAGGTCCTAATACAGAACCTTGTGGGTCTCTACAGGTTATGCTACATCCTTCACTATGAGGAAATTTTTGATAATGCTGTACGACAAACCCTCTACGCCCAAATCTATTAGTTTATTGAGTAATATGCCATGATCTATAGTGTCGAAAGCTCTACGTCGACCGCCATCTTGTTGAGATCAAAATTAATCCTGAAAATTTAAAACAAAATACACAGAAAAGTTTTCTATACGTTTTCTTACGTACTTTTAGTCTCTGAAATAAAAAAATGAATTTAATAATAAAAATCAATAAATCAAAAAACAAAGAAAAGTTTGTTATACGTTTTTTTACGCAATTCTATATAAGTTTAGTCACTGATATAAAAAATGAATGTAAACATGAAAATTATTAAAACAAAACATAGGAAAGTTATTTTATTAAAAATATTAAATAAATTAAATGATACAATAATATAATTTGTAATGGGGTAGGGTTAGAATAAATGAATTAACACAATTTCAACACTACCGTCACTTTATTTATGGGTATGTAGGTACAGAACACGGAAAGAACATATATAAATATATATACAGTCACTAAGTCAACTACGCTACGCGTACACAAGGGGTAAAATTGATAAAGTCAGAGCTACTTTATCGCACTAAGAGTTTACACAGCTTTCTTATTCGTGCGTCCGCACAGAATATCACAAAGTCCGAAAATTATTAAATGTCTATAAATGTGTCTGTATCAATCCCGCCGGCTTCTGATTCGTGGCTTTGTACCGCTGGCACTCCACGCAATCCTTTAAATGGGCCATTACGTCGCGTCGCATACTTGACCAATAGTACCTTTGGCTGATTCGCCCTATTGTACGTTCAATACCAGTGTGTCCTGCGGTTGAGGCGTTGTGATATTTGTGCAGAATATCTTTAACTTTATGTGCCGGGACCACCAGCTGTGGTTCCTCCGCGCCAGAGTCTGGATTGTACCTGTATAATACCCCTTGATACATTAGGTATCCTCGCTCCGTCCACCTTTGGTAGTCCTACCGGTCTTCGGTCGTTTCAAACGCATTGATTATTTCTTGCAATTTATTGTCCTCAAATTGACCCTGTCTTGTTTCGGCCGCACTTCTGCTAGGGTAATTGATTGAAACCAATCCAATCCGTGCGGATGTAACTTCTTTATCTTCAATGTTTGGTCGTGATAACGTGTCTGCTACCACGTTAATCCTTCCCGGGGTGCAATCAATTTGTAGGTTGTACTGCTGCAGCAATAATGCCCATCGCGCCAGTCGACCACTGGGCGATTGTAGGGTCATTAATCATTTTAGAGGCCTGTGATCTGTGGCTACCGTTATCTTGGCCCCTTCGATGTATCTACGGAACTTGTTAACGGCCCAAACCACCGCCAGTGCTTCGCGTTCCGTGGTGCTATAATTCCTCTCAGCCGGAGTCAATAGGCGACTTGCATACTCTACTGGCCTTTCGTCGGCGCCTTCTCCTTGTAGTAATACTCTCCCTAGAGCGTAGCTGCATGCGTCGGTTCGCAGGGTGTACGGTTTTATCTCGTCTGCCTGCCTCAGGATAGGGCTCGTCATTAATGCTTCCTTGAGATGCCGAAAAGCTTTGTCCTGATCCTGTCCCCATTTCCACTCGTTATTTTTCTTTGTTAGCTGGCTCAGAGGTTGGGATACTTTTGCAAAATCAGGTACGAATCGCCTATACCACGGGCAGGCTTGTAGAAATGTCAGTAATTCCTTAACGTTCCTGAAAATGGCCGCGACTTTATCTGGATCAGTCTGAATTCCTTCGGGTGTCACTATATGTCCTAGGTACTTTACTTCAGTGCAGAAGAATCGACATTTTTCGCGATTCATTCGAAGATTAAGTGCCCGAATTTTCGCGAACAAGTAGTCTAGATGATGAAGGTGTTGAATCCAGTCTTCTGATAATACTATTAGGTCGTCCAGGTAGCTTAGAATTGGTATGTCGGGTAGGCTGGAACGGAGACGGTCCATGAGGCGTTGGAAGGTTGCTGGTGCGTTCTTCAGCCCGAACGGCATTCTTTTAAATCGGTATAACTCAAAAGGAGTCACAAATGCCGTCTTATCTCTGTCCTCTGGCCTTACGGAGATTTGCCAGTATCCCGACTTGAGGTCTATGGTCGACATGACCTTGGCTCGGTTGGTTAGATGTAACAGGTCGTCGATTCGTGGTAGAGGATAACTGTCTGCTGTCGTAATGGCGTCGAGTTTACGGTAGTCTACGCATACACTAGTACCGCCATCCTTCTTTGGCACCATTACCACCGGAGCTGCCCATGGTGAATCGCACTCGTCGACGATATCCTGCCTGATCATTTCGTCGAGTTTCGTTTTTAGTGCGTTTGGCAGGTGATAACCGGTACGGTGGGATTGCGATGGGTGCATAATCTCCTGTGACGATATAATGCTCGGCGTGGTTACACGGGCTTTTTGCTTCCTTGAAGAGATCACCGTTCTTGGAGAGTAGCTGCTGTACCTTCCATCGATCTTCTTCTGGAACCGGATATCTCTCATTTTCACGCAGACTCAGCTCCTTGGCGCTCAAAGAGGCTATGTGAATTGTAGGGATGATCGTAGCCGAGCGAAAACAGGTATCGAACAGCGCGTCCAAAGTGTGCTGTTTGTCCTTCTTCTCCGTTGGCGTAGCTGAGCGAAAACAGGCATCGAACAGTGCGTCTAGTACCTGTTTCATCCGTGTCCATCTCTTCTTGTGTTGGTGCGGGAACGCTCATGGCAGCCTCATTAGCATGCTCTGCTGACTGTGATACTTCGACTGTCCCGAAAATTTCATCCTCTGCTGCGAAAGGGTACTTTTGTGTCTGGTCCGAAAAATTCTACATGCGGTGCTTCATGTTTAACACAAGACCGGATTTGTGCAAGAAATCCATGCCTAGCAGGCTGTAGTTTCCTTTCGCTTCCGGAATCACGACAAATTCCGTTGGCACTGGTCTGTCTTCTAGCCGCACAATGGTCGTCGTCTTCAATATGGGTCGAAGCTTCGACTCTCCATCAGCCATCGTCATTGTCATTATTGACGGTTCAAATTGATGGTTCGTTGACTGCAGTAGTTTGTATAGCGTTTCTCCCGCGATGCTCTTTTCTGCACCGGTGTCCACAAGTGCGTAACCCATTACGCCTTGGATTTGTGCTTTAATGACGGGTCTGGAGCAAGGATCTTGAACCGCGGATTCTCCTGGTTGACGATTCCATCTCAGATCACGCTTTTTCATCCAGGCCAGGCGCCTAGGGCAGAATTCTTTCAAGTGACCCTTCTTCTTGCAGTAGCTGCATTTTCCTGGCTCTTGCGTGGTCAGGCTGAAGAATATGACTCTTTGCGTGGTTGCTGCCTGTGCAGTTGTTGGGGGAGAGCAGATCGGGCACTTGCTGCGGATAACCCCTGCCTTGTCGCACCCATAACAGAAAATAATTTTATACTCGTTATTCGAGAATAAAATAAAAAAAACTTTATTTCTTAAAATTACAATAAAATATATAAAATGATTGAATTTTACAATATAATGATATAATGAATTATAATTATATAACTGGACTGGTGTAAGTACTGGCAAAGATTATCCTCCTCGAATGTAGAGATCTTGCTACTTATATAGTTAAAAATATGCTTTATCAGCAAGGAGGATCTTGTGGCTAGGTATAAGCTATGTCAGCGGGATGGATCCCGTAACTCCTCCGGCCCTAGATGAAAAACCTCGGGGTGCAGGTTGGTGGTTGTGGTTGGTTGTGGCCCTCTTGTTCTTGGGGTGTCTCTACTTCTGGAGTAATTTGTAATTTCCTTTTGTTGTATTTTTGTCTGCAATACTTGAACAGAATATAAATAATAATAGTTATAAATATTATATACATGATGATTGACACGATGCTGTTGTTGTTAATTCCAGTCTTCCTTGCATAGAGTTTATGAATTTGTTCTTGATCTTCTTTAATTTTAGATAGCTCATTTACTCGAATTGACTTGATTGCAATTGGTTCGGATGATTTTGAAATGTTGTAGTTTAAATTAAATCTTGGTAAAATTATTGCTTTTCCTTCTATTGAAGATTCCATATTATAGTAATTTTTATTGTCGATACTGAATTTGCATTGATGGGGTAGTTTCAAAATAAAATTTCCTTTAATAAATTTTGTTTCTTCTTGATGATTGCAAGACATATCAATTCTTGATTGTGTATTTATTAAAAGAATATAGTGTGCATCATTTATTTGTTCTATGATATTGTGTGAAATATTAACTTGAACCTCATTACATGTTTCGATGTGAGTGTTGTCTAGTTGTAATAATTTTATTATGCATTCTTCATTGTTTGATAGGATATGTTTAATATTGCAGAAATATATTTTTGAAACTGCTCTGCAATCTGCATCATCAAATTGATAGTTATTATTGCCAATTGTAAGGAAAGGTTTAGGTGGAATAATGACTCTATTTTCGGTATTTGGAATTGGAAACAATTTATAATGTTTATAGGTTTCGGGTAGAGTGATAGGAAATTTGATAAGAAAAACAATTTTTCCATCCGTATAATAATATTGAATTTTTAATAAATTGTAATATTTGTGAAGATTACTATCGTCTATGGGAAATGGTAATGATTCTACATTGTATAAATTCTTTACAGTATTAATCATAAAATTCAAATCATCTAATTTAATTACTGAGTTGTGAACTAAATTCATCTTAGCTAAATCTAATGATATTTCTAAATCGTTTAAAATATTTGCTAAAATAACTAAACTATAATTAATTTGTTCTAAACTATCTTTAGCTATAAAATATTCATTATGACTGAAACTACCGAATTTTAGATAATCATTGATATCATTCAATTTCTTATTTAATATTACATCATTTTCTCTAATATTAATAATTGTTTCATTAAAATATTCAATTAACCTATTATTTAATGTCATTTGTTTATTCAATGTTTTTGCATAAATTTCATCGTTAGTTTCTAATATATGTATAGCGTCATCGTACTTTTTGGCATCTTGTGCATCTAAATTCCCTGTAATTTCCTTAATTATGCTACCTAGTCCGTTAATAAGTCCTCTTTTAATTCTTCTAACCGGTCTAATAATATTGTATTTATCTTTAATAACATTAATCATAGTATTTGTCAAAGAAATGTATGAATCTAATCTTCTCAAATAATCGTTATGTTTATTATTTAAAATAGATAAAAGTGTATCAAAATCTGTAACCAAATTAGTAATCTGTTGTTTAATCAAATCTGTATTAACATAATGAATAAAAATATAATATTTTTCGATTAACTTTGCATTTCCTAATTCAAAAGGTAAAATTCCAGTTGTATTTAACTCTTGAAGAAAAATTTGATCACTGTTTGCTGCTAGTACTAGGTGTAATATCATTAGTTGAAACAACAACATCTTGTTCACGTGGGATTTGCTGAGTATTAGTTTTTGGACGTTTGAGTTCTTGTTTGTGTATCATAATATTCTTGTCAGTAAGAATTGTATTTCCTAGATCTTTCTGTACTTGTATCTGTTTGTAACGTGAAGCGGTTTTGTCTCGCGGGTTTGATTTTAAATATGCACGTGTGTTTTCGTCGTATTGCAAAGGATCATGTCTTGTTTCGTTATGTTTCGATATTGTTTTGTCTTTGTTGCTATAATTCTTTTCAAAAATTTTCTCATACATTAACTTTGTTCGTTGTTTGTGGTCTTCTAAATAATTTGTAAGAATTTCTGTTTCTATGTCTATGTCAAAAGGAGATCTCGTAGAGAGATGACCTGAAATAATGTCAAATGGTTTTAATTTTGTCACTGAATGTATAGAACTATTATAACCATTAATAGCATAAGGGATAATGTCAAGAATGCTAAGATTATTATTTTCGCGTTTGAGAACACGTATATGTTCTAGAATAGTAGAATGAAATCGTTCAATAGGTCCATTTGAATTTGGATGTAAAGGAGTTATGTAGTGAATATTAATTTTATGCATTTTCAAATATTCTTGTAAGGCTGAAGATTTTAGATCAGGACCATTGTCCATAATTAAAGTATCAGGAACACCAAAATGAGAAATAAACAACATTAAAACTCTAATTATATTTTGCGTTATATTAGAAGCAATAGGATATGCTTGCGCATATTTAGAAAATGTATCAATGATTGTGACAAGTTTTTGTTTACTAATTGTAAGAATGTCTAAATGCAAAATTTGAAATGGTTTCGAAGCTGTAGGGGAAATAGAAAATTTTTGTTTTGGTGGATTTCTGTCGTATTTTTCAGTAGAACATAATGTACAATTATTAATATGAGTAGTAATATCATTACGAATTGTTGGCCAATAATATTTTTGTCTAATACGTGATTCGTTCTCGTTAATTCCTCGATGGTTAGAACAATCTTCGTGAATTGTTTTTACTATTAATTTTTGTTTATTTACATCAATAATATCTTCTTTAAAATCATTACATATAACTAATTTAAATGCTGAATAAGTGAAAGTAGAAGTTAAAATGTTTGTAATGTCAGCAATATATTCGCTATCGTTGACATACAACGCAAAAGACTTATTACTAGTGGTATATTCTTTAAAAATATTGATCAATTCTTTTGATATTTCTCTTCGATTTATTTCAACTATTAATCTATTTTTATTAAATACTTTCTGTGTTTTTGGTTTACTTGAAAGTGTATCTACAATTTTAATAAAAATTTGATTATCATAATAATTTATTGGTTTTGAAGATATAAGGATTTCTAGAATAGGATTTTCGTGTGACGTGTGGACTGTATTATTATCATCTACATTAATATCATCTGGGACTTGTTCGGCAAGTATTTCATTTACAATTGAATCTAATTCATCTACATCAGGTAATTCAGAAATCTCGGCTTGTGCTATAATTGACTGCATATCGGTGTCGAAATCAATAATTTCATTAAAATTTAATTCGTCGTTATCATTATCTAATTTAATACGGGAAAGTGCATCTGCATTAGTATTTAAGGAACCCTTTTTATAACAAATTTCATAATCGAATTCTTCTAGTTGCAACCTCCATCTAACTAATCTAGTGTTTGCATTTTTCAGTGAAAATAACCAAGATAAAGGTTTATGATCGGTAATAATTTTAAATTTAGTTCCATATAAATAAGGTCTGAAATGTCTGACGGCCCAAACTATAGCTAGAAGTTCTCTTTCTACGGTACTATAATTTATTTCGGCATCATTTAATGTTCTTGAAGCATATGCGATCGGTTTGTCTTTTCCTATTTCACCTTGTGATAAAACAGCACCAATAGCAAATTGGCTAGCGTCAGTTGTTAAGATAAAAGGTTTGGAAAATCAGGATATTGTAAGATAGGATCATTAATTAACAAATTTTTACAAGTCTCGAAACATTGAATGTATTCAGGATTCAGGTCAATTTTTACATCTTTTTTCAAACATTTGTAAGCGGTTTGGTTAATTTAGCAAAGTCTTTATAAATCGTCTGTAATAGCCTAATAATCCAAGGAAGCCTTTTATTTGTTTTGGAGTCTTAGGTATTGGAAAATTTAGGATAGCTTGGATTTTGTCTGGGTTAGGTTTGATTCCGTCTGGTGTAATGATATGGCCTAAAAATGCTGTTTCTTTTTTTGAGAAATTCAGATTTATCTGGTTGAATTTTAAAATTGGTTTCTCGGAGTCTTTGGAAAATTTTAGTCAAACTATCTATATGTTCACTAAGTGATACTGAATAAATTATTATATCATCAAGATAAACTAAACAAATTTTGCCAATATAATCTCTAAGGATATTATTTATTACACGTTGGAAGGTGGCTGGGGAATTCTTTAAACCAAAAGGCATGCGTAAAAATTCGTAATGTCCGTCGTCTGTACTGAAAGCTGTTTTTTCAATATCGTCTTCGTGCATTTCAATTTGGTGGAATCCAGAAGCTAAATCGATAGTTGAGAAATAATAACATCTACCTAGTTTGTCTAGAACGTCTGAAATATTTGGGAGAGGGTATTTGTCATCTATTGTCTTGTCATTAACTTTGCGGTAATCAACAACTATTCTCCATTTACGTTTTCCGGATGCGTCAAGTTTTTTGGGAACGACCCAAATGGGAGAGGACCAGGGTGAATTGCTATGTCTAATAATCTGTTGGTCAAGCATTTCGTTAATTTGGCGTTGGACTTCTTCTCTGTGGATTATTGGGTATCTATAGGATTTGGTGTAGACAGGAATTTCGTCGGTTGTACGTATCTTATGTTTAACCTGGTTTGTAAAAGTCAGTTTGTCATCTGGTTTATGAAAAGTGTCTTTATATTTTTTGCAAATTCTTAAAATAGCATTTTTCTCTTCGAAATTCATGTGGTCAGTCCGTATTAGGTTCTCAATATCCGAAAAATCTATATTTGAGTCAGATTTGTCTGTACAAAAATTATAAAATTCTATTTCGTTTGTGAGTTCTACTTGTAAAGGTTTGGTTAATGTTAAATTAATTTCGTTTTCTGTTAGGTTATGAATTTCAACTATGGCTTCATTGTTTTTGGCTAATGTTACGGTATCTGGAATGAAACAATTTGGAAAATTTTGCCTTGTAATTAGAATTTCACCTTCTTTAATGTTAACTGGGACTTTACATTTTGAATGCATCTTTCTGGTATCTGTTGACTAAAAAGTATTTTTTTTGGACTTTTCAAATAATGTAATTTTAAATTAGTATTAGGTAATACTAGCAATTCATTATTAAACAATGAGCGCCTTCAATTTTTTAAGGTTATCAATTCCTAACAACCCATTGAAGGTTTCGTGAAACTTAAATAGATGGAATGAAAGATTTTCATTATTTTGGAATTCACTGAAGCTTGGGATGTTGCATGCAAAATTTTCTGTGTGCGTTGATAGAGCTGTTTTTATTGTACAGGGGTCAAAATAAATGGAACTTTTGAAATATCTATTAGCAATCTCTGGGTAAATAAATGATTTCGTTGAGCCTGAATCAATTAAAATTTTTAGGTCTGGATTTCTTATTTGAATATAAGGAAGAGAATAATTTTGAAAACTGTGAATTCAACTATGTTTGATTTTGTCGTTGTTCGTCCGTTTGAAAATCCACATGTGGTTCGTCAGAGTATGAATCTTGTTCTAAATCAATGTTTTCTAAATTGTAGAGTCTGTTATGTCGTTGTTTGTTATTTGCGGAATTAATAGTTGATACACCACTCATAGGTGTCCAGTCAGAACCTTTTGTTGCATTGTTCGTTTGATTTGGAAATGGGGAATTTTGTTGGTTAGGTCTTAATGGTTGTTGAGTCATTTGGTTTGTTTGAAAGTTATTTGATTGGAAGCTATTTGGTTGGAAGTTATTTGTTTGGAAATTATTTGGTTGGGACATTTGTGGATTATAAAAATGTGGTTGGAAATGATGTTGTCTC
This sequence comes from Ctenocephalides felis, assembly GCF_003426905.1. Taxonomy (NCBI): domain Eukaryota; kingdom Metazoa; phylum Arthropoda; class Insecta; order Siphonaptera; family Pulicidae; genus Ctenocephalides; species Ctenocephalides felis. The sequence goes on from NW_020538882.1 coordinate 41,349, forward strand.
TTATAATTTGGAATTGCCGTATTTGAATTTCTAGGAAGTGCAAATTGGAGACGTTTTTCTGATAACTTTGTGGTTTACTATTTCTTTTACTATTGTATCTAAAGTGGTCTGAGTCATCTCTAACTACTAACATAGTCGTCCTTTTCTATAATCCTTAAAGCTTCTTCTAATGACGAAACGTTACGATTTCTGAGAAGTGAACTGTATGGCTGTTTAACGTGTGCTATGAATACAGCCAAGGCGCTTTTTTGGAAGTTGTTGCATCTATCTAGGATGATTTCTTTGTTTGTAAGGTGTAAGTATATATAATTATTATAAATTGTAATCAAATTTTGAAATCTTTCATAGAACTGATAACGGTTTCATTTGGTAATTGTCTCAAATGATGGAGATCAAAGTTTAAAGATATATCATCTCTACGGTCTGAAAATTTTGATATTAGTACCCTAACTATATCATCTATTTCTCTAGCGTTGGCAATTTCTATAGCATATTTAGCATTGTCATATAGTTTCGAAAAAACTGCGCTCCTAATAATTTCGTTTTGTATACATGTCGGATTACTACTGTCATGATATCTATTCTTGATTTCCCTAACTCTTGAAATAAATGAATTTAGTTCTGCGGGGTTACCGCCAATTTTGGAATAGTGTCGATCAATATATGATCAAATTTGGGAATGTTTTGAAGGGACATATTTGCTAATGAGTTTGCTAAGTTCTCTATAAAATCAATACCACTTTCCATAAACTAATTCGCGTACGTGGAATTAAGTTTCAATGGAATGCAAAAATAAAATAAACTTGTATATATATTATTTAATCAATTAATTAATTAGGAAAATTTTAAACTGTAAAAATTGCTTTCTTATCTCCAGCGATTGAAGGATAAGGGAGGATGGCAATTTTACTATCAATTACAATTTTTCACTCACCAGTTCCAGATGTTTCGGCGAATTCCTTCTTCGCACTTTTTCACACAATATATTTTTTTCACTTGCACTTTTTGCACACTATAAATTACAATCACCTGAATTGATTGGAAATCCTGCGATAGGCCTTCCCGAATTCAATCCTATTGGTTTTTCTATCACTTTTACTAATTATTGGTTCTTAATTCTAAATGATTGAGATCACGGATATCTGCGATAGATGATCCTGAATTGATCCTACCGACTGCGCCAATTTTATACTCGTTATTCGAGAATAAAATAAAAAAAACTTTATTTCTTAAAATTACAATAAAATATATAAAATGATTGAATTTTACAATATAATGATATAATGAATTATAATTATATAACTGGACTGGTGTAAGTACTGGCAAAGATTATCCTCCTCGAATGTAGAGATCTTGCTACTTATATAGTTAAAT
>NW_020538883.1:0-59429 GCF_003426905.1 Ctenocephalides felis
TGCCCCAGTGTTTTTTTTTCAAAATTGACAGATGAATTAACAAGTAACATTAAAAAGTATGAAAACAAACGAACAAGTGCTAATTTTTTCAAAATATTATGAATAAAATTGAATAGAATATTATACATGGCTCAAAGCGCAAAATACATATAGATCCATATAAGATATAACATCACAGACAGGGCCGGAATTAGAAATTTGGCGCCCTGGAGCACTGACAAAAATGCACTTTCAGCTCGTTTACGAAACTTTATATTAGCCAAATTGCCAAATTTGATAATAACTTGTTAACAAATTTGATAATTTATGTTCGGAGAGGGAGTCGAAGAAAAATAGTAAATTTTAATAATCGTCTATTTGAATCCAAATTTTGCATTGCATTCGTAGTATGTTTTATATAAATTAACAAAAGTTAACTATATTTCTTGAAATGAAAAACGTTATTGAAAAAAATTAGTTGATTACATTTTTCCCACTATCCAAATTTTGCCGCCCCTGAAAATCTGCCGCCCTGGGCAGTAGCCCCGACTGCCCCTACTGTAAATCCAGCACTGTATATATATATATATATATATATATATATATATATATATACTCGTATATATATATATATACATTATTTTCATATCTAGGTCAGATAGTGGTGCCTGGAATGAGAGATTATGAAAAACAGTTTTCATATTTTATATATATATATTTTATTTGACTATTTCATTAATATAATATCTATTATAATTAAAATATCTTTATATATAACTCTTCAGTTTTTTTGTCTTCAATTTTCTTATAGTATTTCTTTATTTTTCTTTTAAATTTATTGTCATCATTTGTCATCTTAATATCGTTTGGCAATTCGTTATATATTTTGCTAGAACTCCATATGACATTTTCTCTCAAATTCTTCTTTCTATTGTGTGCTTTCCACTTCTTCTATTTCTCTATTATTTACTCTTCTATTTCTCGGTATTTTTTCTATGTTTGAAATATAAGTAGTTTGTTTTATCGATGTGTTCTCAGTATTTTTTCTATGTTTGAAATATATGTATTTTGTTTTATCGGTGTTAATTGTTAGTTTATTTTCAGTTAGCCACTCGGTGTATATTTTCATATCCGTGTTTATAGTATCTTCGAGTCTTTTTTTATCCTTACCTGCATATACTATGGCAGTATCGTCTGCATATAATATGTATTTTCCCTTTAATTTTGCGTCTTTAAGGTTATTGGTGTATAATAGATATGATAAAGGTCCTAATACAGAACCTTGTGGGTCTCTACAGGTTATGCTACATCCTTCACTATGAGGAAATTTTTGATAATGCTGTACGACAAACCCTCTACGCCCAAATCTATTAGTTTATTGAGTAATATGCCATGATCTATAGTGTCGAAAGCTCTACGTCGACCGCCATCTTGTTGAGATCAAAATTAATCCTGAAAATTTAAAACAAAATACACAGAAAAGTTTTCTATACGTTTTCTTACGTACTTTTAGTCTCTGAAATAAAAAAATGAATTTAATAATAAAAATCAATAAATCAAAAAACAAAGAAAAGTTTGTTATACGTTTTTTTACGCAATTCTATATAAGTTTAGTCACTGATATAAAAAATGAATGTAAACATGAAAATTATTAAAACAAAACATAGGAAAGTTATTTTATTAAAAATATTAAATAAATTAAATGATACAATAATATAATTTGTAATGGGGTAGGGTTAGAATAAATGAATTAACACAATTTCAACACTACCGTCACTTTATTTATGGGTATGTAGGTACAGAACACGGAAAGAACATATATAAATATATATACAGTCACTAAGTCAACTACGCTACGCGTACACAAGGGGTAAAATTGATAAAGTCAGAGCTACTTTATCGCACTAAGAGTTTACACAGCTTTCTTATTCGTGCGTCCGCACAGAATATCACAAAGTCCGAAAATTATTAAATGTCTATAAATGTGTCTGTATCAATCCCGCCGGCTTCTGATTCGTGGCTTTGTACCGCTGGCACTCCACGCAATCCTTTAAATGGGCCATTACGTCGCGTCGCATACTTGACCAATAGTACCTTTGGCTGATTCGCCCTATTGTACGTTCAATACCAGTGTGTCCTGCGGTTGAGGCGTTGTGATATTTGTGCAGAATATCTTTAACTTTATGTGCCGGGACCACCAGCTGTGGTTCCTCCGCGCCAGAGTCTGGATTGTACCTGTATAATACCCCTTGATACATTAGGTATCCTCGCTCCGTCCACCTTTGGTAGTCCTACCGGTCTTCGGTCGTTTCAAACGCATTGATTATTTCTTGCAATTTATTGTCCTCAAATTGACCCTGTCTTGTTTCGGCCGCACTTCTGCTAGGGTAATTGATTGAAACCAATCCAATCCGTGCGGATGTAACTTCTTTATCTTCAATGTTTGGTCGTGATAACGTGTCTGCTACCACGTTAATCCTTCCCGGGGTGCAATCAATTTGTAGGTTGTACTGCTGCAGCAATAATGCCCATCGCGCCAGTCGACCACTGGGCGATTGTAGGGTCATTAATCATTTTAGAGGCCTGTGATCTGTGGCTACCGTTATCTTGGCCCCTTCGATGTATCTACGGAACTTGTTAACGGCCCAAACCACCGCCAGTGCTTCGCGTTCCGTGGTGCTATAATTCCTCTCAGCCGGAGTCAATAGGCGACTTGCATACTCTACTGGCCTTTCGTCGGCGCCTTCTCCTTGTAGTAATACTCTCCCTAGAGCGTAGCTGCATGCGTCGGTTCGCAGGGTGTACGGTTTTATCTCGTCTGCCTGCCTCAGGATAGGGCTCGTCATTAATGCTTCCTTGAGATGCCGAAAAGCTTTGTCCTGATCCTGTCCCCATTTCCACTCGTTATTTTTCTTTGTTAGCTGGCTCAGAGGTTGGGATACTTTTGCAAAATCAGGTACGAATCGCCTATACCACGGGCAGGCTTGTAGAAATGTCAGTAATTCCTTAACGTTCCTGAAAATGGCCGCGACTTTATCTGGATCAGTCTGAATTCCTTCGGGTGTCACTATATGTCCTAGGTACTTTACTTCAGTGCAGAAGAATCGACATTTTTCGCGATTCATTCGAAGATTAAGTGCCCGAATTTTCGCGAACAAGTAGTCTAGATGATGAAGGTGTTGAATCCAGTCTTCTGATAATACTATTAGGTCGTCCAGGTAGCTTAGAATTGGTATGTCGGGTAGGCTGGAACGGAGACGGTCCATGAGGCGTTGGAAGGTTGCTGGTGCGTTCTTCAGCCCGAACGGCATTCTTTTAAATCGGTATAACTCAAAAGGAGTCACAAATGCCGTCTTATCTCTGTCCTCTGGCCTTACGGAGATTTGCCAGTATCCCGACTTGAGGTCTATGGTCGACATGACCTTGGCTCGGTTGGTTAGATGTAACAGGTCGTCGATTCGTGGTAGAGGATAACTGTCTGCTGTCGTAATGGCGTCGAGTTTACGGTAGTCTACGCATACACTAGTACCGCCATCCTTCTTTGGCACCATTACCACCGGAGCTGCCCATGGTGAATCGCACTCGTCGACGATATCCTGCCTGATCATTTCGTCGAGTTTCGTTTTTAGTGCGTTTGGCAGGTGATAACCGGTACGGTGGGATTGCGATGGGTGCATAATCTCCTGTGACGATATAATGCTCGGCGTGGTTACACGGGCTTTTTGCTTCCTTGAAGAGATCACCGTTCTTGGAGAGTAGCTGCTGTACCTTCCATCGATCTTCTTCTGGAACCGGATATCTCTCATTTTCACGCAGACTCAGCTCCTTGGCGCTCAAAGAGGCTATGTGAATTGTAGGGATGATCGTAGCCGAGCGAAAACAGGTATCGAACAGCGCGTCCAAAGTGTGCTGTTTGTCCTTCTTCTCCGTTGGCGTAGCTGAGCGAAAACAGGCATCGAACAGTGCGTCTAGTACCTGTTTCATCCGTGTCCATCTCTTCTTGTGTTGGTGCGGGAACGCTCATGGCAGCCTCATTAGCATGCTCTGCTGACTGTGATACTTCGACTGTCCCGAAAATTTCATCCTCTGCTGCGAAAGGGTACTTTTGTGTCTGGTCCGAAAAATTCTACATGCGGTGCTTCATGTTTAACACAAGACCGGATTTGTGCAAGAAATCCATGCCTAGCAGGCTGTAGTTTCCTTTCGCTTCCGGAATCACGACAAATTCCGTTGGCACTGGTCTGTCTTCTAGCCGCACAATGGTCGTCGTCTTCAATATGGGTCGAAGCTTCGACTCTCCATCAGCCATCGTCATTGTCATTATTGACGGTTCAAATTGATGGTTCGTTGACTGCAGTAGTTTGTATAGCGTTTCTCCCGCGATGCTCTTTTCTGCACCGGTGTCCACAAGTGCGTAACCCATTACGCCTTGGATTTGTGCTTTAATGACGGGTCTGGAGCAAGGATCTTGAACCGCGGATTCTCCTGGTTGACGATTCCATCTCAGATCACGCTTTTTCATCCAGGCCAGGCGCCTAGGGCAGAATTCTTTCAAGTGACCCTTCTTCTTGCAGTAGCTGCATTTTCCTGGCTCTTGCGTGGTCAGGCTGAAGAATATGACTCTTTGCGTGGTTGCTGCCTGTGCAGTTGTTGGGGGAGAGCAGATCGGGCACTTGCTGCGGATAACCCCTGCCTTGTCGCACCCATAACAGAAAATAATTTTATACTCGTTATTCGAGAATAAAATAAAAAAAACTTTATTTCTTAAAATTACAATAAAATATATAAAATGATTGAATTTTACAATATAATGATATAATGAATTATAATTATATAACTGGACTGGTGTAAGTACTGGCAAAGATTATCCTCCTCGAATGTAGAGATCTTGCTACTTATATAGTTAAAAATATGCTTTATCAGCAAGGAGGATCTTGTGGCTAGGTATAAGCTATGTCAGCGGGATGGATCCCGTAACTCCTCCGGCCCTAGATGAAAAACCTCGGGGTGCAGGTTGGTGGTTGTGGTTGGTTGTGGCCCTCTTGTTCTTGGGGTGTCTCTACTTCTGGAGTAATTTGTAATTTCCTTTTGTTGTATTTTTGTCTGCAATACTTGAACAGAATATAAATAATAATAGTTATAAATATTATATACATGATGATTGACACGATGCTGTTGTTGTTAATTCCAGTCTTCCTTGCATAGAGTTTATGAATTTGTTCTTGATCTTCTTTAATTTTAGATAGCTCATTTACTCGAATTGACTTGATTGCAATTGGTTCGGATGATTTTGAAATGTTGTAGTTTAAATTAAATCTTGGTAAAATTATTGCTTTTCCTTCTATTGAAGATTCCATATTATAGTAATTTTTATTGTCGATACTGAATTTGCATTGATGGGGTAGTTTCAAAATAAAATTTCCTTTAATAAATTTTGTTTCTTCTTGATGATTGCAAGACATATCAATTCTTGATTGTGTATTTATTAAAAGAATATAGTGTGCATCATTTATTTGTTCTATGATATTGTGTGAAATATTAACTTGAACCTCATTACATGTTTCGATGTGAGTGTTGTCTAGTTGTAATAATTTTATTATGCATTCTTCATTGTTTGATAGGATATGTTTAATATTGCAGAAATATATTTTTGAAACTGCTCTGCAATCTGCATCATCAAATTGATAGTTATTATTGCCAATTGTAAGGAAAGGTTTAGGTGGAATAATGACTCTATTTTCGGTATTTGGAATTGGAAACAATTTATAATGTTTATAGGTTTCGGGTAGAGTGATAGGAAATTTGATAAGAAAAACAATTTTTCCATCCGTATAATAATATTGAATTTTTAATAAATTGTAATATTTGTGAAGATTACTATCGTCTATGGGAAATGGTAATGATTCTACATTGTATAAATTCTTTACAGTATTAATCATAAAATTCAAATCATCTAATTTAATTACTGAGTTGTGAACTAAATTCATCTTAGCTAAATCTAATGATATTTCTAAATCGTTTAAAATATTTGCTAAAATAACTAAACTATAATTAATTTGTTCTAAACTATCTTTAGCTATAAAATATTCATTATGACTGAAACTACCGAATTTTAGATAATCATTGATATCATTCAATTTCTTATTTAATATTACATCATTTTCTCTAATATTAATAATTGTTTCATTAAAATATTCAATTAACCTATTATTTAATGTCATTTGTTTATTCAATGTTTTTGCATAAATTTCATCGTTAGTTTCTAATATATGTATAGCGTCATCGTACTTTTTGGCATCTTGTGCATCTAAATTCCCTGTAATTTCCTTAATTATGCTACCTAGTCCGTTAATAAGTCCTCTTTTAATTCTTCTAACCGGTCTAATAATATTGTATTTATCTTTAATAACATTAATCATAGTATTTGTCAAAGAAATGTATGAATCTAATCTTCTCAAATAATCGTTATGTTTATTATTTAAAATAGATAAAAGTGTATCAAAATCTGTAACCAAATTAGTAATCTGTTGTTTAATCAAATCTGTATTAACATAATGAATAAAAATATAATATTTTTCGATTAACTTTGCATTTCCTAATTCAAAAGGTAAAATTCCAGTTGTATTTAACTCTTGAAGAAAAATTTGATCACTGTTTGCTGCTAGTACTAGGTGTAATATCATTAGTTGAAACAACAACATCTTGTTCACGTGGGATTTGCTGAGTATTAGTTTTTGGACGTTTGAGTTCTTGTTTGTGTATCATAATATTCTTGTCAGTAAGAATTGTATTTCCTAGATCTTTCTGTACTTGTATCTGTTTGTAACGTGAAGCGGTTTTGTCTCGCGGGTTTGATTTTAAATATGCACGTGTGTTTTCGTCGTATTGCAAAGGATCATGTCTTGTTTCGTTATGTTTCGATATTGTTTTGTCTTTGTTGCTATAATTCTTTTCAAAAATTTTCTCATACATTAACTTTGTTCGTTGTTTGTGGTCTTCTAAATAATTTGTAAGAATTTCTGTTTCTATGTCTATGTCAAAAGGAGATCTCGTAGAGAGATGACCTGAAATAATGTCAAATGGTTTTAATTTTGTCACTGAATGTATAGAACTATTATAACCATTAATAGCATAAGGGATAATGTCAAGAATGCTAAGATTATTATTTTCGCGTTTGAGAACACGTATATGTTCTAGAATAGTAGAATGAAATCGTTCAATAGGTCCATTTGAATTTGGATGTAAAGGAGTTATGTAGTGAATATTAATTTTATGCATTTTCAAATATTCTTGTAAGGCTGAAGATTTTAGATCAGGACCATTGTCCATAATTAAAGTATCAGGAACACCAAAATGAGAAATAAACAACATTAAAACTCTAATTATATTTTGCGTTATATTAGAAGCAATAGGATATGCTTGCGCATATTTAGAAAATGTATCAATGATTGTGACAAGTTTTTGTTTACTAATTGTAAGAATGTCTAAATGCAAAATTTGAAATGGTTTCGAAGCTGTAGGGGAAATAGAAAATTTTTGTTTTGGTGGATTTCTGTCGTATTTTTCAGTAGAACATAATGTACAATTATTAATATGAGTAGTAATATCATTACGAATTGTTGGCCAATAATATTTTTGTCTAATACGTGATTCGTTCTCGTTAATTCCTCGATGGTTAGAACAATCTTCGTGAATTGTTTTTACTATTAATTTTTGTTTATTTACATCAATAATATCTTCTTTAAAATCATTACATATAACTAATTTAAATGCTGAATAAGTGAAAGTAGAAGTTAAAATGTTTGTAATGTCAGCAATATATTCGCTATCGTTGACATACAACGCAAAAGACTTATTACTAGTGGTATATTCTTTAAAAATATTGATCAATTCTTTTGATATTTCTCTTCGATTTATTTCAACTATTAATCTATTTTTATTAAATACTTTCTGTGTTTTTGGTTTACTTGAAAGTGTATCTACAATTTTAATAAAAATTTGATTATCATAATAATTTATTGGTTTTGAAGATATAAGGATTTCTAGAATAGGATTTTCGTGTGACGTGTGGACTGTATTATTATCATCTACATTAATATCATCTGGGACTTGTTCGGCAAGTATTTCATTTACAATTGAATCTAATTCATCTACATCAGGTAATTCAGAAATCTCGGCTTGTGCTATAATTGACTGCATATCGGTGTCGAAATCAATAATTTCATTAAAATTTAATTCGTCGTTATCATTATCTAATTTAATACGGGAAAGTGCATCTGCATTAGTATTTAAGGAACCCTTTTTATAACAAATTTCATAATCGAATTCTTCTAGTTGCAACCTCCATCTAACTAATCTAGTGTTTGCATTTTTCAGTGAAAATAACCAAGATAAAGGTTTATGATCGGTAATAATTTTAAATTTAGTTCCATATAAATAAGGTCTGAAATGTCTGACGGCCCAAACTATAGCTAGAAGTTCTCTTTCTACGGTACTATAATTTATTTCGGCATCATTTAATGTTCTTGAAGCATATGCGATCGGTTTGTCTTTTCCTATTTCACCTTGTGATAAAACAGCACCAATAGCAAATTGGCTAGCGTCAGTTGTTAAGATAAAAGGTTTGGAAAAATCAGGATATTGTAAGATAGGATCATTAATTAACAAATTTTTACAAGTCTCGAAACATTGAATGTATTCAGGATTCAGGTCAATTTTTACATCTTTTTTCAAACATTTGGTAAGCGGTTTGGTTAATTTAGCAAAGTCTTTTATAAATCGTCTGTAATAGCCTAATAATCCAAGGAAGCCTTTTATTTGTTTTGGAGTCTTAGGTATTGGAAAATTTAGGATAGCTTGGATTTTGTCTGGGTTAGGTTTGATTCCGTCTGGTGTAATGATATGGCCTAAAAATGCTGTTTCTTTTTTTGAGAAATTCAGATTTATCTGGTTGAATTTTAAAATTGGTTTCTCGGAGTCTTTGGAAAATTTTAGTCAAACTATCTATATGTTCACTAAGTGATACTGAATAAATTATTATATCATCAAGATAAACTAAACAAATTTTGCCAATATAATCTCTAAGGATATTATTTATTACACGTTGGAAGGTGGCTGGGGAATTCTTTAAACCAAAAGGCATGCGTAAAAATTCGTAATGTCCGTCGTCTGTACTGAAAGCTGTTTTTTCAATATCGTCTTCGTGCATTTCAATTTGGTGGAATCCAGAAGCTAAATCGATAGTTGAGAAATAATAACATCTACCTAGTTTGTCTAGAACGTCTGAAATATTTGGGAGAGGGTATTTGTCATCTATTGTCTTGTCATTAACTTTGCGGTAATCAACAACTATTCTCCATTTACGTTTTCCGGATGCGTCAAGTTTTTTGGGAACGACCCAAATGGGAGAGGACCAGGGTGAATTGCTATGTCTAATAATCTGTTGGTCAAGCATTTCGTTAATTTGGCGTTGGACTTCTTCTCTGTGGATTATTGGGTATCTATAGGATTTGGTGTAGACAGGAATTTCGTCGGTTGTACGTATCTTATGTTTAACCTGGTTTGTAAAAGTCAGTTTGTCATCTGGTTTATGAAAAGTGTCTTTATATTTTTTGCAAATTCTTAAAATAGCATTTTTCTCTTCGAAATTCATGTGGTCAGTCCGTATTAGGTTCTCAATATCCGAAAAATCTATATTTGAGTCAGATTTGTCTGTACAAAAATTATAAAATTCTATTTCGTTTGTGAGTTCTACTTGTAAAGGTTTGGTTAATGTTAAATTAATTTCGTTTTCTGTTAGGTTATGAATTTCAACTATGGCTTCATTGTTTTTGGCTAATGTTACGGTATCTGGAATGAAACAATTTGGAAAATTTTGCCTTGTAATTAGAATTTCACCTTCTTTAATGTTAACTGGGACTTTACATTTTTGAATGCATCTTTCTGGTATCTGTTGACTAAAAAGTATTTTTTTTGGACTTTTCAAATAATGTAATTTTAAATTAGTATTAGGTAATACTAGCAATTCATTATTAAAATCAATGAGCGCCTTCAATTTCTTAAGGTTATCAATTCCTAACAACCCATTGAAGGTTTCGTGAAACTTAAATAGATGGAATGAAAGATTTTCATTATTTTGGAATTCACTGAAGCTTGGGATGTTGCATGCAAAATTTTCTGTGTGCGTTGATAGAGCTGTTTTTATTGTACAGGGGTCAAAATAAATGGAACTTTTGAAATATCTATTAGCAATCTCTGGGTAAATAAATGATTTCGTTGAGCCTGAATCAATTAAAATTTTTAGGTCTGGATTTCTTATTTGAATATAAGGAAGAGAATAATTTTGAAAACTGTGAAATTCAACTATGTTTGATTTTGTCGTTGTTCGTCCGTTTGAAAATCCACATGTGGTTCGTCAGAGTATGAATCTTGTTCTAAATCAATGTTTTCTAAATTGTAGAGTCTGTTATGTCGTTGTTTGTTATTTGCGGAATTAATAGTTGATACACCACTCATAGGTGTCCAGTCAGAACCTTTTGTTGCATTGTTCGTTTGATTTGGAAATGGGGAATTTTGTTGGTTAGGTCTTAATGGTTGTTGAGTCATTTGGTTTGTTTGAAAGTTATTTGATTGGAAGCTATTTGGTTGGAAGTTATTTGTTTGGAAATTATTTGGTTGGGACATTTGTGGATTATAAAAATGTGGTTGGAAATGATGTTGTCTCTTATAATTTGGAATTGCCGTATTTGAATTTCTAGGAAGTGCAAAATTGGAGACGTTTTTCTGATAACTTTGTGGTTTACTATTTCTTTTACTATTGTATCTAAAGTGGTCTGAGTCATCTCTAACACTACTAACATAGTCGTCCTTTTCTATAATCCTTAAAGCTTCTTCTAATGACGAAACGTTACGATTTCTGAGAAGTGAACTGTATGGCTGTTTAACGTGTGCTATGAATACAGCCAAGGCGCTTTTTTGGAAGTTGTTGCATCTATCTAGGATGATTTCTTTGTTTGTAAGGTGTAAGTATATATAATTATTATAAATTGTAATCAAATTTTGAAATCTTTCATAGAACTGATAAACGGTTTCATTTGGTAATTGTCTCAAATGATGGAGATCAAAGGTTAAAGATATATCATCTCTACGGTCTGAAAATTTTGATATTAGTACCCTAACTATATCATCTATTTCTCTAGCGTTGGCAATTTCTATAGCATATTTAGCATTGTCATATAGTTTCGAAAAAACTGCGCTCCTAATAATTTCGTTTTGTATACATGTCGGATTACTACTGTCATGATATCTATTCTTGATTTCCCTAACTCTTGAAATAAATGAATTTAGTTCTGCGGGGTTACCGCCAAATTTTGGAATAGTGTCGATCAATATATGATCAAATTTGGGAATGTTTTGAAGGGACATATTTGCTAATGAGTTTGCTAAGTTCTCTATAAAATCAATACCACTTTCCATAAACTAATTCGCGTACGTGGAATTAAGTTTCAATGGAATGCAAAAATAAAATAAACTTGTATATATATTATTTAATCAATTAATTAATTAGGAAAAATTTAAACTGTAAAAATTGCTTTCTTATCTCCAGCGATTGAAGGATAAGGGAGGATGGCAATTTTACTATCAATTACAATTTTTCACTCACCAGTTCCAGATGTTTCGGCGAATTCCTTCTTCGCACTTTTTCACACAATATATTTTTTCACTTGCACTTTTTGCACACTATAAATTACAATCACCTGAATTGATTGGAAATCCTGCGATAGGCCTTCCCGAATTCAATCCTATTGGTTTTTCTATCACTTTTACTAATTATTGGTTCTTAATTCTAAATGATTGAGATCAACGGATATCTGCGATAGATGATCCTGAATTGATCCTACCGACTGCGCCAATTTTATACTCGTTATTCGAGAATAAAATAAAAAAAACTTTATTTCTTAAAATTACAATAAAATATATAAAATGATTGAATTTTACAATATAATGATATAATGAATTATAATTATATAACTGGACTGGTGTAAGTACTGGCAAAGATTATCCTCCTCGAATGTAGAGATCTTGCTACTTATATAGTTAAAAATATGCTTTATCAGCAAGGAGGATCTTGTGGCTAGGTATAAGCTATGTCAGCGGGATGGATCCCGTAACTAAATTCTCGCTTTGCTGCGAGTTTCTGGCTCCTCCTTCTTAGGAATCTGCTTTGTCCCTTGGCGTTTGCGACATTCTGTGACCGTGTGTCCAGTGTGGCCGCAAAAAGAGCAGGTTTTCCGTCTTTCCACCGGATTACTCTCTCCCCTTTCTGCCTCGGAAAGTTTAGCTTCCACGTCGCGAGCTCTTTGTTGTAAAGCTGCCGGTCACTAAGTCCGTCCGTGTGTTAGATTGTGCGCTTGTCACTCCGATCAGTCGCTGCAACATTTCTTCTGACATGGTAACTGCCATTTTTCCGTTTCTGGCCACTCGGTTGGGCGCCAGTTTGTAATGGGGTAGGGTTAGAATAAATGAATTAACACAATTTCAACACTACCGTCACTTTATTTATGGGTATGTAGGTACAGAACACGGAAAGAACAACATATATAAATATATATACAGTCACTAAGTCAACTACGCTACGCGTACACAAGGAGTAAAATTGATGAAGTCAGAGTTACTTTATCGCACTAAGAGTTTACACAGCTTTCTTATTCGTGCGTCCGCACAGAATATCACAAAGTCCGAAAATTATTAAATGCTTCCGCATTCAATTCGCAAAGTCCAAAAAATTATTAAATGCCTCCGTATTCAATATCACTAAGTCCGAAAATTATTAAATGCCTCCGCATTCAATTCACAAAGTCCGAAAATTATTAAATGCCGCCGCATTCAATATCACAATAGAAAAGTATTAAATACATCTACACTTAATAACTTTTAACTTTTAATAATAAACTTAACAAAATTATTCTAATATCTTAAGCCAACTCGTTAATCTTGCAGGCGCAATCATGACAAGTTCCTTAAGGTATTAGGGCAAACGCGACTAAACACTTTTTGATAAATTTCTTAATTTTGTATGGCCTTAAATACTAATTGGGCTTCTCCTACTCCTGTAGTGGGGTTGATTTCTTGGCGAGGGTGGTGGTTCCTTCGCGTCCTCTCGCCAAAATCTTCGGGGGATGAGATGGTCATTGGTGGTCTATGATGAACTCATCTCGCTGAGGTCATCAGTAATTGGCTATGGTGCATTTCTCTTCCGATGACGTAGAATGTGTAAATATTTTGGTTTTTCTCACACCTTCGCTGAGTCACAGGGCAAAAGTCGTGTGTATTATCGTGCCTCTTTCTTTTACTTGGGTTGACTCATAGGTTTAAGATGTTATCTTCTCGGTTAGTGCAAATTACACAACTCCTTTCATCTCTCTCTAACGTTGTGCTAGTTCGTAGGCGCTGAGGACATCGAGCGCCCTAGGATCCTCCGTCCTTATCACGCTTATGCCAGAGCGTATGCTGCATCGTGCTTTCACGCGAGACTCTTCGTTCATCGTTGTATGTGCAACTTTCTCTTGGTGACGTCATTCGTATTTTCGTGCGTTGTTGACAAAATATTTGCGTACGGCAAATTATACAAATATATTATGAAAAATATTAATTGCTATGTCACTAATGGTTGTTTATTAAATATAGAATGTTACAAATTGAGTTTTAATAATTTGGTAGTGTGATATTTAAAAAAAACACTCCCCTTTATGAAGAGACACACAGCACATTTGGCACACACAACATGACAAGCATTTTTTTTGTTAACAACAAACCATACATTGGCGTTGATCTTTGACCTACCTGTGAAAATTTTAACCAATTTGTGATTTTGTGCATTTTTAACCTATTTGGGATATATTCTGTAGAATTTGTTTGTGGTGGTATATTTCGGCGTTGGGTAATGTTGTCCATTTCTATCCATTTCTTTTGCTACTTTACGTATAAACCATTCATATGTTTTATTGGAATTTGTGTTTAATTTTTTATGAACTATTTAAGCATTAAACAACGCACAATTTATTAAATACATCACCATTCTTTTAGTCCATTTTTTTGTACGGCGAACGATTTAGAAGTATGAAAGATGCTAATCAGCACGATCAACATCTGACATATATTTGTTATAATCTATAACGCTTGAGGGTTTCCACATATTTTTCACGCGTTTTCCAGTCAGTATTATGGCTTTCAACCATTACAGTCGAGTGAATGGTGGAAACCATTTGGACGGTTCTTTTCGATTGCCAGCATTGTAGTAAAATAGCTTGGCGTCTTCTAAATGTTTTCTCTCCTCGTTTTAATTTTAAAATTTTAAGATCCTATATTGGTTCTTAAAGGATTATAGGAAGGATCCTATATTGGTTCTTAAAGTTACGCAAGTTCTCGTTTTATTTTCCTCTAAAACTGAACTAGTGGCAACGCTATTATAAAAATTATTCATATATACATGGTGTCATAAATTCAAATAAGGTTCTAATAATTCTATTATTGTTGATTGCAAGCGATTGCCGTCTCCACAGTATATTTTTAAGTTTCATATGTAGCCATGTAGCCAGATTTTGCTTCGAAAACCATTCTTATGTGTATTCCATATTTCACTATTTTGGACGCGTTATATACCTTGAATGAATGCCGACCCTTCCAAGGCATAACACTTTCATCGAGGCTTCTCTCTCAGGCTCATAAATACTTCTAAATGTAGGTAGAAAATAATTTACTATGGGACGAAATTTACACAGACGATCATTCCCTTTGACATTTTGTTCGTTATCTTAAAAATGCCATGAACTTCAAATTTGCTGGAGCCGAGCAAACAACGGCGTCGATATAGTCTCATCTATCGACCAATACCTACCCATCAATATTAATAAACCCAGCTCTTTTATATCTTTACAAGTAATATCTTTCCACTTTATTGAATTTCCAGCGTGGCTAAGTCTATTCAAATTTTGCATATGATAACGATTTGTTTCTATCGCCATATGCTCTAGCAAGTCGTCTCCTATTAATAATTGTAGTATCTATTACACAAGTATTATTGGGAATAACAGAAACACCACTATTTTCAACAAAGGACTCAATAATTCGCGCTATCACTTTCCATTGAGAGCACTCATCTTCACTTCCTTCCGAATCCCTCGATAAAATCAGCAAAACTCTATTTTGTTTAGTACGAAACAATGTCTTCACTATCACTATCATTATCAGTATCGAAGTCATATCTGATACATCAGATTTTTGCATCTAGCTTGTGCCGTTTCACAGCGGGTAGTACCCTTTAACAACATATTTAAGACTGATTGCACACCGCGTGTGCAATAATAATAATGAGCAATTATCAGATATTCTGAGTAAAATAGTCGCCGAGATTCTGTTAAGTTATTATCTAATTATTTTTAAAATAAATGTTTATCAATTTTAATGATGTATTTTTTACTTTGTACACATGGTTTTCAATGCGCTTCTCGCAACAAAATTTTTCTGAGAAGCGAGTTGCACCCACGGTGAGCAATCATCTTATTTATGCAAATTTGCTTACGAATTGGGTGATTTCCGTAGTAAACATGTTTTTTTTATTAAAAATGAACAGTATAAACAAAAAAAAAACATTCGCTTTTGGGGACCGCGTTCGAAAAAAAATCCCCGTCTTGAATGGGTTAACGAACAGTCTGAGTAGCGGGTAGATCTACTCTTTCCGCATAAAGTGTGTTAAGTGATCGAAGGAAGTGAAGAGGAGTTAAAAACTGAAATAGGTGTAAATGTGCACAAATTAGTATAAAGCATATATCTGATCAATTTATTTTTTTGATAAATGTTTGATGTTTTTGTCATAAAAGTGCATTATTTTTCAAAACGAATGCGACTTTTTTCGGGAGTGACAATTAAAACACTTTCTGAGGAGTGATGCATTATGTTTCCGAAATGTCAAATTATACATTTTGAAAAGAAAGTTTGAGTTTTCCAGAAAGTAAAAGCTTGTTTTCTAGTTGAAAGATATTAACTGCTCAGTAAAATACATATACTGATATATTATTTTAAAATGAAATAATATAGTATATCGTATTTTCATTCGACAGAGCCTTGCATGCCAATCCACAACATAAAAAGCACAACTGGTGTTGTTTTAGTAAATGGAGAAAATGGTTTTTACTAACTTATAATTTTTCTCTATATTAAATAGTTTTGTTACATGTGCTATTATGCGTTTATTTATTCATGAGTTTTTTGTTGAGCAAAAATAAATCTAAGAAATATGCGTTGGTAAATCATTCTATTACAGTTTGTCAAAGTATTTAAATTATATATTGTATTGTATTGTTAATCGTAAAGTGTTGGTGTTTTTCTTGAATTTTGATTTTTTTAAAACTCGAAATTAATATGTGTGGTCTTGGTATATGTAAAATTTGTTAAAATATGTAGCATATGGACTGAAATGTTAATTGTTGAATGCTAACAAAGCAAGTTTGGAAGTATTGACATGAAATAATTAATAAACTATGATGATAGTAGAGTTATAAATGTAATAGAAAATTATTACCTTGATGGAACAAAAGATAATGGACAATTGAATTGAAATAAAAGCACTGTTAATAATTGTACCATGTGGCAGTAATGAAAAGAATTTATATATATAACTAACTTAATTGGTCAACAATAACTAACGAATGATGAAACATTCAAGTAACGACTGATAATATAATATCAAATTGCGACTTTGGTGAACCTCATAAAGAACAAATAAGTACTGCTGGCAGTGAAACATATTAAATATTTGATATATTGTTTCAGTATGTAAGACGGTATGAATATTGTAGAAGGCAAATATTGTATAGTTTTGCTTTTACATGAAATAACATAAACATAAAACATCATGTCATGGAAGAAACTTGTCTTAGAAAAATACATAATAGGAGGAGGAAGTGTATAATGCACATTATTTTCTGCACAATTTTGGCATAAATATACATAACTGACCTACTTATCTACGGTTGAAGATTATTAAAATTTTGTGGAATATTTCTTCAAAAGCCACACATTGGCTTTGGAGCATAAGAGAGCATTATAGTCGAAGAAGGAATTCTGACACATCCGATGATTTTGAGGTCTTTGCAAAAGTTGACATCATAATAAATAGAAATAGCTCGAAGGTATTTGATTTTTCTTCATCTCTATACATAATCCAGCAGGAGGTTTGTTTTAATTAGTACGGATTTCTTAACCATGGATCAAATGGTATAATTGATTGACAAACGAAGATATTTCAATGCATACAGAAATTATTCAAAGTTGTGAAGATTCATTTGTCTAATTCAATTGTGATCGCAAAATCTGTAGTAGAAGTTTTTCCCAATCTTCATTATTTGAGTAATATATATTACGAATTTGTTGAATTTATATATGAAGGAAATAAAGACTTACCATACAGCATGGATATTATACAAAGGAAAAGCAAGATCGTATAAAATCGATTCGTAACCACTCTGATATTTGAAATCGATAAAACGATTTGGATTGATAGTTGCAAATACAAAGAAATTCTTAGAGGATAATTTATTTCTTACCAATGCAATAAATTACATTTAACTAATTTTATATATTCAATAGACTGCACATAATGAAAAACGCGCAATAATAGTATTCTTGTTGTTTTTGACCAATATTTCAAATTGGAAAACTTCAAACAAATTAACAATATGCAATAAATATACAAATTTAAATATTTTAATATGCTAAATATAAATATAAATCGATTTAATCATATTAGTTATTATATATTAGGTTGTCAAATATCTCCCTTCCGCTTTTTTGCTCTTGGTTTATAATACAAAAAGGCGGAAGGGAGATATATATATATATATATATATATATATATATATATATATATACAATAATATATAATAACTTTAATGATTATAAGTAAAAAGTACTTTTATATTTTATCTATTTTTTATTTTATTTAACAAATTTAACGTCGCACAAGATTTATTTTTGACCATACAAGATAACTGGCACATTTTATAGTAGAACATATTTAATTTTAAATTTATATTTAATTTTAAATTTATATTTAATCCTATTATGCTTTTTATGTCGTTGCTTGTATTATGTAAACTCTGGTTGAATATTTTGTTTTTCATAACTTAACGATTTATAAATACCACTTCCACTCACAAATGTATAATTTTTCTTTAATTTCATTTGCTTTCGCTTTTCGCTTCGATGTCTTATTAGCGATTTCACTTTTTTTTTTAAACAAATTGCATATATCAAGTTATGTTTATCGAAAACATTTAAGTCGCACTATTAAAATTATTTTACGATCAGTTTAAAAATGCGTTTCCAATAAGTCTTCCATCCCTTTAAATAGTTTCACAATATTGCATTCAAATTAAGTTTTATCTATTACAGTTATCGAACTTCTGGCCTTTATATGGAAATATTAACGTATGTGTTTTTTAAAATATATCTGATAATTAATTAAAACATAATTCACCTAACTTAACAAAGCATTTCGAAAAAATCAAAAATGTTCATATAAGATTTTCTGAGCTCTCGGATATTAAATACCAATCGTTATATTGTAACGGATAGGGTTTGCGGAATCTTTATTTGGGACGATGCTACTATGTAGTACAAATTAGGCATCGCTTCTGCAATACGCAGGGTTAACTTAGTATTGATTTTCGTAAATGCTGAGCAAACAATTATACTCAAGTCCATGGATATGCATAAACAATAATTCATTATCTCTTTCTATGCAAAAATTGTTTCGTCCTTTATTGAAAATAAGAAAATCTCTGAATTGAATTATTACTAAATTTGTCGTTTTTCCATGTTGTGTGCGTGGATAATTATGTTCAAAGATATCTCAAGTAAATGTCGCACATGCCTGTATTTGCTTACAGTCATGTTTCCTAAGTCTTATTTCTAATTCTTATTTTTATACTATTGTATACAAGGAAACCTTGAAGTTTGTAAAATCGATCAACTCTAAGAAACTCTCGTCTCATTAAGCTACATGTATATTGCAGCTACGTTTGTAGCATGTTTATCACACACTGTAACTACAATATTGATTCCAATTTCCTGCATGTTTGAAAAAATAACTTTGATTTCAGCAAACCTTGATTTCTGGACTTTTAACACTGCTTTCAGCGAAGTAAAATGCCACTGATGCTTTAAGATGACCACGAATACATGTAATTATAAAATCCAATGCATGATCAGCAAACTTTGTCCTCCTCTTGGAGGAAAGAATAACTGGCTACGAGGACAAAAACTCTCTGTCCTCATAGCCAGTTATTCTGTCCTTACCTTGTGTCATATTCAATACCTGCTGAAATGCTAATTTCTCCAAACATAAGATCACAGTTTCTATTAATAGAAGTGCTCAATGTCTTCATGAAAGGTTTATTCACGTCGGCGCTATTTGGAATTGTTACCAATGTTTTTGAAACAGTTCATTCACAAGGGAGGGACAAAACGGATCTCTCCAATATTTATACCATGGCGGGTTATGTTTATATAATACTATTCCAAGGGTCTTTTGTCAAGGTTATACCTTCTACCTTTAGTCTACTTCGGCTTTCGCAGTGAGTGAATTCACAACATTTTCTATATTCTCCATGCTATTTTTACTGCATGCTCTTTTCAGTTCAGCTCTGGCAATTTCATTATCTTTCATATTTCTTCATCTTTATATTTATGACATTGCATTTCCTTACTTCTAGAGTAAGTTGCTCACAATGCTTTTCACTCCTACTAACTTCAAGAATTTTTTTTGTCAGCTATCTAACAAACTGATTAATTTGAACAATGAAAGTGTTTAACAAAATAGATAGCATAACTCCTGTTCAAATTCAGAAAATCATTATTCAATTAATGATTTTCGAAATCTTCGTTATTAGTTAAATCAATGTCTGCATTTTGTTTTCTTATATTTTGTGTAATGTTTGCGAACACTACACTTTTATATCCTAAAGGTACCGAAGAATGGAGAATCCAAGACCACTTATCGTCTATTGATCTATTTGCTTCATAGACACATAATAGTTTTATCCGTGTCATTCAGACACTCTTCTCTATTTTCTTCTCACACTGTGTCATTTTCAGGTGGCAAAAGTTACTTTCCAGTATTCTTAATTTTTGTACCCTGATTTTCCTTTTAAGTGATACGAATATTCATTCATCCACTATGTTGTCAAGAGATTTCAGTAGGCTTGATGTGGTATTTCTTAGTGTTAATTCATGGAGTAGTTTTGAGATACCTATATTTTCAAGGCAAAATTCTTTTGTAGCGGTTTCAGGAGCGCTTTGGTGAGTTTATCGATAATTACCTATAGTTTCGGTTTAAGGTTGCGCAAGCTCGTGCTTTCGGGAGTAAATGACACACGTAAATATGCACAATACTTTGGTAACTTTAGTGTCATACAGAAGTAGGTTATGTGCTCTTTTTTTTTTTTTTTCTTTTATTTTACATACTACATATATTTTACTTTTTCTTTACATATTTTTACTGTTTATTACATTTTTCTTTACGAATATTTCTTCCAAAGGCAGGTCCGTGGGTTGAGTTGAAAATGCACTCAAATCATGGTTGCACGATGTCAGGGCTCTTACATTTTCTTGTTGTATAGGGATACAACTCGACTTCCTTTGTCTTTCTAAGCGATACAATCTTAGTACCTCTTTATTTCCAAGTGACATGTTGCCACTACAGCTATGCCCACGAAAGGCCATTTTCACTTGAAATCATATTTGAAATCTATGATTTCAAGCGAAAATTTGGAAACAAGCTGCTTTGATACCGATTTGCTAGCCCACGTTCTTACCACGGGACCACAGGCTCTTCGGACTGTCACCATAGATAAACAAGTATGAACAGATGGCAAACACGGCCGTACATCAATTTTAATTCTTTCAGCATTCTGTAGATATCACTATCTGTAGCATGTAAATTTACCTATAGTTTTAATTCTAGATAAGGTTTATTGGTTTATACATTTAATATAGAAACGGTAAATAATTTGAATATATGAAATGAGAACAAAACGTTCAAGCAAACAATATATTTACAAGTATATTACAATTTGTTTTCACAAGAACTAATAAAACAAAACTAATGAAATATAATTAATTATTACTTAACGAAAAAATTACATTACAAATTACAACA
This sequence comes from Ctenocephalides felis, assembly GCF_003426905.1. Lineage (NCBI taxonomy): Eukaryota > Metazoa > Arthropoda > Insecta > Siphonaptera > Pulicidae > Ctenocephalides > Ctenocephalides felis. The sequence goes on from NW_020538883.1 coordinate 21,197, forward strand.
TAAAATATTTATATTATAATTGGTTATTATAATTAGAACATATTTATTTTATAATCGATGGCATATTATATGGGATCATATTTTACACTCGTGGAAAAATAAAAGGGTTATTTTGCCTCAGTCGCGCTCTATTTGCCAGGAGGCTTTTCTCATGCTTGGCTAAAGCCATTATCTTTACAGGATCTTGTTCATTTTTGTTCACATATTTTTCTGTAAGATATCTTTTTACTGTTTTACACCAAATATTGATAAAAAATAATGTGAACGAATCTGAAAACATTTCTTTCAAATTATGCTTTGAAGATTTTTTATAAAGTGTTAATGCCAGAATTTTATCTTCAAACGAAAACTTTCTTCCGTTTGACTTGTTCATGTGTTCTCTCAATTGACATTGTATAAAATTCCTTGCCCTAAAATTCATTGTTGACGGAATAAAAGAGAATTTCTCAGCGCATTTAATGCTCTGTCGCATTTTATCTTTTAAATTAGTGTGGTTCTTATTAATCCTTCGAACTTCTCGTATTAATATTTTTGATACATTATATACATCTTGTGGGCTCGAGGTGTCAAAGTATTACTGCGTGTTTGTTTCACACTCTGCAACAGTTTGCATTTTTCCCTTAGAACATCTATAAAGAAAATACAATATAATAATGTTTGAATCACTAATTATTATTACTACAATTTTTACACACAAGTACCTCGGCGATGAACTGGTGAAAATCCAATTGATGGTTTTGAAAACTGTTTTGAACGCTTTGGTGTATTGCATATATCTTCCGAAAGGCTTTCTCCTGATTCCACGGGAAACCTTTCATCTGGTTCCATGGGAGTAAGACTTCTTTTATCATATATCTGGACATCAGGTCTTGTTTCTATCTCAGTACACACGGAAACAGTCTCTACAAGTAATTAATATTATGAATGCTATGAAATATATAAATAAATCTTGAAAAATGTAGCAAATTGCAAAGACCTGAGACCAAGTTGCAATCCATTAACATTCGATATGACCCTGATCCTACTGCACTTTTTACAATCGACACTCCTTTTTCTAAAATAATTTTTGTATCTAATATCTTCCATTTATTCACATAATTCAATTATATTATATTACTCACGGAATCTAGCTTCATCCATGAGACAATTTTTTATCGAATACGGATTACCCACAAAGCATGTAACAAGAAAATGTTTCATTTAAAGTAAATTTTTCGCTTTTTATTTCAAACCTGGCATTTTCAATGTCGGCAGAGCGTGCACTTTGAGGTTAGTTCTTCACGGTTTTCTTCTTTGCAGATATCAGTGAAATGCGCGTCGCATATGAAATGTGCTCTGCTACAAGCGAAAGGAGTCACATTGTCTAACATTGGATTATTCACCCTCTGTTTCCATTCCGCAAACACCTACATTTAAATAAGCACATTGATATATCCTTTTGGCCTATATTGATAACATAATATAACATTATACATAACTTATCGTTTCTAGCTGGAATGCCGTGCAGCATAATATTTTTTCTGTGTCACAGAACACTTAGCCATTTTCAACAATATTTGTAACACACTTAACCTTAACGAAACACAATAATAACACTCCAAATTCACTACAAAAATGGCGATTAAACAATTGATAAGGTTCGACAAATCTTCGTGTGTTTTCGGTCGCGATCGTTTAAAAGCGTATAATCAGTTTGATCTATGCATACATCAACAATGTCAAAAATGCTTTAACGAACGGTTTGAAATTTGAATTTGAACTATATTTGAACACGGTACGCCATCTCTTGAGTGCTGAAAACAATAAAACAGTGTAATCAGAATTTGCTCTACGTTTACCCCCTATGTTTGTCACTCAGTTTTATTTTAACATGACTTTTTCAGTATGAATTTTACTTTTCACGCCCTTTCTTTTCTTTGAATATGTTGCAAAACATATCAAAATAAATGGTCAAAAGAGAGCTCGAAGGTGAACAACGTGTTGTACCATTAGCGTAGAAATTAATAAATATACATTTAGTTCAGAATAGTTGAAACACTTAGTAATCTTTATAACATGGTTTATTCACAAAATAAAAATATAGAGTTGAAATTAATAATTCTTGTCAACGATGTGTATCTTATGGCGGTCCAAATCAAAGAGAGTTAGTCGGCTTCTTCTCTCCAAAAACTTGGCGTCCTGGGTTGCCATAGCTGTCATGAGTGTCCTTCCCAAAGCCTCGTGTACAGGGTTGCCTGAGCAATGACATCTGTCCTTTCGAGCTTCAGGACCATAGATAAAATAAGAGTATGCTCGGGACGGTGAACATATATGTCAGATGGCACAACAAACGATACTGTTTTCCATTTCGCGTTCCACTTCTTCATCTTGTGTAAAACCGGTTCAATTGTCTGCATAACGCAGCCTTTTATAAGGACAATGATTATAATCAACACAGATGGCAAAAATACAAACCCCGATCAAACCTAATCTTGATCTATATTATTTAAGAGGTATATTATTTCTTATATTATATATTAGGAAGACTAATTACAACTCAAATTAAGAAGGGAGCCATTATTGTGGAAAAAACTAGTTTTTCTGCATATTTGGGAAGCAATTTACTTTTTTTTCTCGTAGACCATTCCAACTTCGGAGAAAAGGCGTTCTGAAAAAATATTAAATTTTAATCAAACATGGAATTTTGAATTTTTTTGCTTACCACTAATTACATGGATTTTCATGACATAATATATTGGTAGAACGCAAATAAAGATCTATTTCTGTTGAAGCTTGATTTTTATCCTCTGATTTTTATGATGATCCTCCTCTTTCTTACATGGGATGAACTCGCATTATATCCCCTTGCTTCTTTACGGCTTATTTGTATGATACTTACTGTTTGGCTTTTTGCATTTGATTAGCAAAAAAGTTTGTGGATCCAGAAATAGTACCTACCAAATGATTTTTACTCGTTTCAATCTTTTTGAATCATTCTTGTATTCCTCGTTGTATAACCAGTATTAATATACTGGTCTATTTTGGATGTTTGCTATTCGTGACTATGTGCTCTTTTTATTCTAATACAGCATTTAGGTTGCAAGATACAGAATAATTTTAGGAATTCAAATTTTTTTGAATAGAATGCGGTTTCTCTTGTGCAGTTACAGAGTGATAAAAATGAGGTACGATTCTTCTACCTGTAGTTATCATTTGTCTCACCATTAGACAATTTGTGACTATTAATTGAATAGTATGTGTAATGCGTATACTACGTTCGGGTACTTAGCTATATCAATGCTCGTAACGTACTAAAAAGTACACCCAAAATTTTGGCTAAATGCGTTTTATTACCCTGTATGAAGCGAACAGCTTTATACTTGTGCACCGTTGCATTTTTTGTACATTGGAGCAGCAATTTGCTCCAGTTTATTTGATGTTGTATCATTTAATCATAATGACATTTTGCCTGTTCCCTACACGTTGCATCTGAAAGTCGAGCCAAACGATTTCGGGTTTATTAGTTTGTATATTGAAAGTCACCAGTCTCAAAATTCCGCATTACTCCATTGACAAGTCCATCCTCGATATCTATGTTATAATTAATCATGTATTTTATGCCGATCTTATAATTTATTTTATTTTCTAGTTTGATATCTTTACCAGCTCCAGTTCGCAACAGTTTTTGCAGAAATTTCTTTAGATGTTCGGCTTAATTGTTAGGCAATGAATTGTCAGGTTCTGACACAATTAAGACATTGGTGTTGCCCTCAATTTTCTTTTCATTGTACATGCTTACATTTTAGTTCGTTCCGTACAATCTGAAAGCATATTCAGTTACATCATCCGGTTTCACATCTCGTTTCTTTATCAATATCAGATCTTCATTGGTCAATGCGTCGTTAGCGAGATTATTTAGAGCATTAATAAAATTGAAAATGGTTCCATCTCGTTGTGACGCGAAACTTGGTATTACTGGCGGCAAGTGATTCAAGTCTCTCACCGCTAATATTGAAACATCACCAAATGGTTCATCCACGCCTTTGATTTGCCGGAGACATGTGTCAATTCGGCTCAACGTGTCACTGCCTACCATAGAAATTTCATCGATGATCACGAGCTGAACTTTCGATAATTGATCTCGCACAGTGTTGGCTAAGTCGCTAGAGAGCTGGACCATGTTAACGCCAAATTGCTTGCTGGGCAAAACAAATGCAGAATGAAGAGTAATGCCATTGATTAGGGGGCGTCCATTAATCACGAAAGCCATTTTTAAGGTTTTTCGGACCACCCCTCCCCCTTGGTGATACTTGGTGATATTTGTGTATTTTTCGTAAATACAAAAAATCGTACTATTTTTAGAGTATTATTTTTAAATATTGATAGAGAAGTATAATGCTATGTTATTCGAAATTGAAGTACAATGATAAAAATATCTAGAAAGGGGGTTGCAGATTATTTTGGATTGGCATAAAAATAATAATAAACAATAAAAATTTGAAAAACGAATTTATTAGCACGCACACACACACACACACACACATATATATATATTAGGGTGGTCCTTAAAATGGTCATTTTCGAATTTCCTTGCTCCCAGGGGCTCAAATGGTTCCAAATTGATAAAAAACAATTCTCTGAAAGTTTTAGCTCTTAATATTATCGTTTAGATAGAGCGCAATTCAATCAAAGGTTTGTATGGAAATAGCATGAAAAAATTTTCAAAATTTTTAAAAATGTTTTTTAGATGTAATTTAGCGAACAAATGAATGAAGAAAACTCATTCATTTGTCGCTAAGTTACACCTAAAACATTTTTTTTAAATTTTCAAAATTTTTTCCATGCTCTTCCCATACAACCTTTGATTGAATTGCGCTCTATCTTAACGATAATATTAAGAACTAAAACTTTTAGAGAATTGTTTTTTATCTATTTGGAACCATTTGAGCCCCGGGGAGCAAGGAAATTCGAAAATGACCATTTTAAGGACCACCCTAATATATATATATATATATATATATATATATATATATATATATATATATATATATATATGATATACAGGCAGTCCTCGTACCTACGGCATGTTAGGTTCTCGAAATACGCGACGTAAATCGAAACGACGTAAGTCGAGACATATTTTTTCGTATGTTTACATGTAAAACTCAAGGGGTAGGTTCCACACGGACTCGAAATAATAAAAAAAACTGCATTTATAACAAAGGACGTACTTTATTATTAAAAGTAAGTTCTTAAAATAATTATATATTATGCACTTATGAAATTGCTAGTTATTTTTGGTATTTGTGTGTTATTAATTTTAATAATAATTATAAAACTTATACATATGTAATGATAAACAATAAATTAAACTTTTGGCTTAAAGAAACTATCAATTCTAGATTGCTTGGCTTCTTTCTTCTTGCTATCATACAGATCTTGGTAACAGTGATAGGCTGCACAAATTTTGTTATTAACGTTAAAACTTCTCTCAAAATTAGGATCATTTTCTTCAACAATTTTCATGGCATTCTTCAAATTTGCAAAGGCTACGGAAAGTTTTTTTAGTGTAAGTTCTTTCTCAGAATCACTAATAGAAGAAGCTATTTCTTGTGACTCGAGTGCTTCCTTTTGTACTTGTGCCTCCAATTCAATAAGATCTTCATCAGTCAGTTCTTGCGAATGTGAGCTTAACAGATCATCAATATCATCAGTAGTAACTGCAATGTCAGGGAAACGGTTAGCCAAATGAACAATGTCAGTTGTGATCTCATCGACATTTGGTTGATCTGTAGATGTAGAACTTTCAGATGGCTCAAAAAAAATGGGCATAACTTTTTCCATACTCCTTTTAAATTGTTGGGTGTCACCTCATCCCATGAAGTAGCAATATTTTTTACGCATTGCAGGATATTATAACTTTTCCAAAAATCTCTCAGCTCCATGCCATCATTTTCATTAGCCTTTACAGCCTGTGAAAAAGTTCTCCTGGGATAATAGGCCTTAAAAGACGCGATAACTCCTTGATCCATCGGCTGTAACAACGAATTGGTGTTGGGAGGCAGGAACACGACTTTGATTTGAGGATCAATATCGGCAATACGCACAGGATGGCCGGGAGCATTGTCCAAAATAAGTAAAGCTTTATAAGCCAAATTATTGTTTGAACAGTACTGTTTCACTTCAGGTATAAAATGCTTAGTAAACCATTCTTCAAAAAGTATTGATGTAACCTAAGCCTTTGGATTAGCCTTCCATATAACTGGAAGAGTACTCTTGACGTAATTTTTGAGAGCTCGAGGATTTTCAGACCTATAAACTAAAAGGGGTTTCAATTTAAGATCACCTTCAACATTCGAACCCAATAACAACGTCAAACGATCTTTAGCCGCTTTAAATCCAGGCATAGACTTTTCTTCCTGTGATATAAAAGTACGAGAGGGCATTTTTTCCCAAAACAAACAAGTTTCGTCCACGTTAAAAATTTGTTTAGGCGAATAGTCTCCACTTTCGATAATTTCCTTTAATATTCCAGGAAAACTCTGAGCAGCCACATGATCGGCACTAGCAGCTTCTCCTTGCACTCGAATGTTATGTAACGAATATCTCGTTTTAAAGCGCATGAACCATCCGCGACTGGCAGAAAAACATTTTGTTTCGTCACTATTATTCTCGCCTCGTTTATTTTGCAGTGTGTTGATGATACTCAGCGCCTTATTTTGTATAATAGCCAAACTTAGAGGAACCCGTCGCTGAGTTTGATCTTACAACAGTTTTCCATTTCATAAATTAAAGCATTCCTTTTGCGTATAATAGTGCTGTTTGAAGAGACGGAAGGAAGAGCTGTTAAGAGTTTTTCTTTATCTTTCAATATTGTTTGTACCGTCGTGCGTGATAAATTAAGTTCTCGTCCAATAGATGAAGTCGAATAACCGCGATCTTTGAGTTTTAAAATCTTAGATTTAACCTCCATTGTAATTGACTTTCTTACTCTCTTCTTCACTTTATTATTACTGTCTTGTTTAGGTGGCATTGTTTAAAATTCACTTAAATATGTATGTAAACACAAAAACTGTAAAAGATGCAAAAAAACTAATTTATTACGTCTTGATTGTCCGTTGTCCCTGAATGTACTAAACAAAATCAGCGACATTTGCGGGGTATTCCCCGCACGAGACGACACCGCGCCCCGCCCGCGCCCCTCACGGACATTGACCTTGCGACAAGTGAATTCTCCGATATGCCGGAAATCGAAACAAATGACGTATGCTTGAGGAATAGCGTCAAAACATTGTTTGACGTAAATCGAAACGACGTAAGTCGAGGACCGCCTGTATATGATAAAATTGTTTCTTGGGCATCCATCCAGTAATTAAAAAACAGTTTTATTGAAAAATGTTTTTATTTAGAGAACATACGTTTCGGGTCTTGATTTGACCCATCTTCAGTGCTACAATTAAATATTTCAGGGTTACAAATTAAAACAATATAAAAAATATAAAAATACATAATTACAGACAAAAATAAGTAAAACAATGTATATGAAAAGTATATATGAAAAACAACCATAAAATAAACAAATGTAAAGAAACTCACCATACAAATAAATTTTGAAAAATAACACAAAAACACACAAAATTGCACGAAAAAATAAATATGAAATAAAAAATTGATAAAACGTCGAGTTCTGAAAATTTTTAAAAAAATTGTAAAATTAAAATAAATAATATAATTATAAAAAAGTTTAATTATGTTAATTATAAAAAGGTTTTATTATAAAAAAGCTTTTTCCAAACGAACATGTTGTTAGTTTGGAATATGTATGACGTGTGTGTACGAGAGTAAAATGTGTGCGTACGTGTTTGCGGAAAATAGTGGAAACTGTTATGTCATTGGATTAGAGAACAGGATAGAGAGAATTTTAGTGGTTTCATATTACGAAGATTTTCTCAGCGATCATGCGCAGTAGGAACATAGAAAAAATATAAATGTGTAAGCAATCCATAATCAACGGTTAAACATAATATGTGGAACAAAATGAAAATATAGAAACATATTGAAACCATGATAGACAATGTAAAAATGAAAAAATATGTGATGAAGAGAAATTTATTAAGAAAAAGTATATTATAAAATATTAACTGAAAGCGATAATAGTTATGGAACAAGTTATTATATAAACAATTATAACATATCATATATATGTATATATACGCAAAACAATAAATGTATATATGTATACACATACACATACATATATATGCAAACACATGCACACATACATATACAATATATATGTAAACATATATATATATATACACACATATATGCATATACATATATACCCACAAACATAAACATGTATATATATATATATATATATATATATATGTACATATGTACACTAGGGTGGTCCTTAAAAAGGTCATTTTCGAATTTCCTTGCTCCCAGGGGCTCAAATGGTTCCAAATAGATAAAAAACAATTCTCTGAAAGTTTTAGCTCTTAATATTAACGTTTATATAGAGCGCAATTCAATCGAAGTTTGTATGGAAAGAGCATGGTAAAAAATTTGAAAATTAAAAAAAAATGTTTTAGGTATAACTTAGCGACAAATGAATGAGTTTTATTCATTCATTTGTTCGCTAAATTACACCTAAAAAACATTTTTTTAATTTTTGAAAAATTTTCCATGCTATTTCCATACAAAACTTTGATTGAATTGCGCTCTATCTAAACGTTAATATTAAGAGCTAAAACTTTCAGAGAATTGTTTTTTATCTATTTGGAACCATTTGAGCCCCTGGGAGCAAGAAAATTCGAAAATGACCTTTTTAAGGACCACCCTAATGTACACATACATACATATACATACATATATATATATATATATATATATATATATATATTAGAGTGGTCCTTAAAATGGTCATTTTTGAATTTCCTTGCTCCCAGGGGCTCAAATGGTTCCAAATTGATAAAAAACAATTCTCTGAAAGTTTTAGCTCTTAATATTAACGTTTAGATAGAGCGCAATTTAATCAAAGTTTGTATGGAAAGAGCATAGAAAAAATTTTGAAAATTCAAAAAAATCTTTTAGATATAACTTAGCGACAAATGAATGAGTTTTATTCATTCATTTGATCGCTAAATTACATCTAAAAAATATTTTTAATATTTTTGAAAAATTTTCATGTTATTTCCATACAAAACTTTAATTGAATTGAGCTCTATCTAAACGTTAATATTAAGAGCTAAAACTTTCAGAGAATTGTTTTTTATCTATTTGGAACCATTTGAGCCCCTGGGAGCAAGGAAATTCGAAAATGACCATTTTAAGGACCACCCTAATATATATATATATATATATATATATATATATATTGAATGGTAGAGTCTTGGATTTGTGTATATTTTGTAGAGTTTCGAACAAGAATCCAAAAATAATACAAAATAAAAAACAAGAAAAGTTTTTAAAAAAACAATTTCTTTATTTAATTATTTGTTTATTGTCGACGTTTCGGAACTAGGTACGTTCCATCTTCAGGACATCTGTCAAGAAACATGATCTTGATGAGATTTTTGCAAACAATATGTTTAGGAAAAGAAAATAGATTTTTCTTAAATAATGAATTAAATTGTAAAAAATATAATAATGTACAGAAATATGATAATATGTTCAAAATAAAAATGATAAAAATAAATGAGTGGATTATTAAAACAGGATATTAAACATAATAGAAAATTTTTTTGAAAGTTATGGAAATTTTTTAAGAAAAGGTTAATGACAAAGTTGAATTAATTACCTGTATGTTTGAATATTTGTTAGCACTTTTTCACTAAACAAGCTTTTTTAACAAAAATGATTTTGTGAGTTAATTTTCCGCCGAATAATTAGATTTTGTAAATCAAAATTACTAAGAAACTTTGTCTTTTTTAAAATTATTATTTGAAAACACAAATAATATTGTTCTCTGGATGTTGTTCGATTGGTTTACGAAAATTAACTAAATGAAATTGGTGTGCCCTTTGTAACACGTGTAAACACTTGAACGAGAGATGTGAGATTGTATGTGTGTGTTTTTATATGTCAGGGTGTGAATACTTAAATTGTTGGTCTTAAAAGAAAGTCGATATTAATTGTTTGTCAAAAAGTGTAAAAAATTTAAATATGAATCATGTAATAGGTTGTGATCTGATCTAATGTTGACACTGTTAGAAACGTTTATGAGGATGAGACAACTCTCCGCGAATAACCTTCTAAAGATGCAACTTTCGTGATATAAAATCTTTGGAGTGAAATTAAATGAATGGGCGTTAACTCTCTATAGAAAACGCCCATTCATTTAATTTCACTCCAAAGATTTTATATCACGAAAGTTGCATCTTTAGAAGGTTATTCGCGGAGAGTTGTCTCATCCTCATAAACGTTTCTAACAGTGTCAACATTAGATCAGATCACAACCTATTACATGATTCATATTTAAATTTTTTACACTTTTTGACAAACAATTAATATCGACTTTCTTTTAAGACCAACAATTTAAGTATTCACACCCTGACATATAAAAACACACACATACAATCTCACATCTCTCGTTCAAGTGTTTACACGTGTTACAAAGGGCACACCAATTTCATTTAGTTAATTTTCGTAAACCAATCGAACAACATCCAGAGAACAATATTATTTGTGTTTTCAAATAATAATTTTAAAAAAGACAAAGTTTCTTAGTAATTTTGATTTACAAAATCTAATTATTCGGCGGAAAATTAACTCACAAAATCATTTTTGTTAAAAAAGCTTGTTTAGTGAAAAAGTGCTAACAAATATTCAAACATACAGGTAATTAATTCAACTTTGTCATTAACCTTTTCTTAAAAAATTTCCATAACTTTCAAAAAAATTTTCTATTATGTTTAATATCCTGTTTTAATAATCCACTCATTTATTTTTATCATTTTTATTTTGAACATATTATCATATTTCTGTACATTATTATATTTTTTACAATTTAATTCATTATTTAAGAAAAATCTATTTTCTTTTCCTAAACATATTGTTTGCAAAAATCTCATCAAGATCATGTTTCTTGACAGATGTCCTGAAGATGGAACGTACCTAGTTCCGAAACGTCGACAATAAACAAATAATTAAATAAAGAAATTGTTTTTTTTAAAACTTTTCTTGTTTTTTATTTTGTATTATTTTTGGATTCTTGTTCGAAACTCTACAAAATATATATATATATATATATATATATATATATATATATGTATATACATGTTAGGATGTATTGCGCATATTGAAAAAATTATTCGACGCATCGCGGTAAATATTGCAAAGAGAAGCCGAATCAAAACGTTCGTTAATAGCAGGTAAAATTTGTATGAAAATACTCTCAGCGAACCATTGCGGAGATGGCATGACTGGAAGAAAGCTCTCAGCGCTTTCATTGGGCTCGATATACTCTGCTATGACTTCATGGGCATCAATAATCATGTTGCTCCATACTTCTTTTAGAACTTCTCCAGCCTTCTGAAAGTTTATCTTCTCTAGATTTTCATTTTTTGTTTTTCCTTGCTTATCCACGTGCGTATCAAAGTGATCATGAGGAAGTACCAGACCAGATAATTCTCGGCTTAAAGGCGCAATTCTTCTCTCAACGCGATTGAATGCGCTTCTGCCAGGTGCATTTGTAACCACGAAAATAGCATCAAGATCGTTCTTGACAAAGTGGTTTATAGCTTTAGCAATAACTTTGGGATACCTCGGATTTTCGTCGGGCCCTCCATCAGTTGATATGAAAACCACTGGTTTCATGTGTCCTTGCTCATCTCGCATAATTTCTTTAAAATTATCGAGAGTTACTGCTAATCCAAGTCTACAGCATGAGTGGAAGCTGTCGAAGAGGAGTGTTTTCCATTTCTGATTGCTATATATGTTGGCCGTGAATATGAGACTGCCTCAAGACGGCCCATATCATTTTCTTTTATGATGCACCCAGCATATACGCTAGGGATCAATTTATGCCTCGAACCAACGACCCAATCTTGATCAGGCAATGGAATTCTGTAATCAACATGCATCAAGAGCGGGGCTTGCTTATTTGTCGCTATCAAACCTATTGGCTCCCGGGATTTATCATCCTGCGACAAAGAACACGCTTGTTTTGGCCCGAGAATGGATGCAAGTGTCCCCAATGATCTTATTGTGGAGACACAAAAATGTTGATCGGGATGAGCCTTGTGGTGATCCTCCTCAGGACGACTCAATTTTACTGGCACAGTAGCAACATGCCTTTTACCTTCCAAGCTGGTGTAATTTCTCGGAAGTAATCGAAGGTATGCGCCACTTCTTGAGATTTTGAATCCTTGCTTTTTTAACTTTTCGAGCTCAAAATTTAATTTTTAATAATAATTAGGAAAATATCATAGGTTTTTACTAAAAAAAAGTTTATTTTTAAATTATTACCATAACAAATATTTTTATGTTAGTTTCGTTTTAAAACGTTTAATTTGAAATTATTAACATAATAAACATACATTTTTTTTAATTATAGTTTATTATTTTAAAATATATAGAGTGACTACCTTTGACGGATACATAATTTTTGTCTATATTTTCCAAATTATTAAAACTGTTGCAAAATTCAACATTTATACTTCAAATATATAGTATATATTATTATTTATTAGAAGAATATTCTTCATAATGTTTATGCGCTACGTTAAAAATATATAAATGTTACAAATGATCGATCGAACTGAAAAGTAAATTTTGGTTTCACGAATGAACGTCCCATAAAAATAGATAAATATTAGTATTAACTTACCTTTTTAGAATTAGCACAATAGGAATATTAGAAGACTTCTTTACTTGTTTTTTTCGGCGACACTCTAAAAAATCACTCGCCTGTTATACAAAATCATCTTTAGCACTATATTTTATTTTTGCACTAGCCCACAGTTCATTAAATTGTTCTTGAGCATCACTAGTTTTTTTTTCCTAGTTTATACTTTGCAAAAAGCTGTTTATACCAATCACCTAAGTTAGACATTTTCACTACTTTTCACCGCTAATTTTAATGCTGACCGTACTACTTATTAAACACTAATGAATAGGAGTGAGAGATTTTTTATACAATTATTCCCATGAAATTTTCTTGTACTTCACCGGGAATCTTCTTGTGCTTTCCCGAGATTTTTGATAGACGAAAGTGTTATTTCCTACAGCTACATGGTACCAAGAAAGAATTTTACGCATGTAGCAGTTATCGAAACAACATCCGGGATGTCGTCGACGACACGCCCACGCAGTGACTTTTATTCATTTTACAGCATTCGTAAAGTCAAGGCCAGAGTGCGTACGACTATCGGTCGGCATTACTTTGACGAAAAAATAAATACAATCGTGGTATGCTACGGATACTATCGGTATCCGTTGATGAAAAAACAATTGCACGTAATATCGAGCTGTTAAATCTTCCACATTAAAAGGAGTTTTGCATTCGGCACATGTTGAACATTTACTTCTCGGTGACCCAAGTTGTAATAGCAATAATCGGTCAAGATTAAAGTTAGAATTTTTTAAAAAATTCTTTTATATATACATATTGTATTGTACAAATCCATGTAGGATTTTGTATGTTCTATCTTCTCCTTCATTTTGTTGGCTATTGGATTTCCCTACGCGATACCCTTTGCTAAGATTCATCTCTCGCAATACATAACCACAGCTCTCGCTGCAAATCGCCGCTTTGTAAAAATTATCTAAGCAATGGAAAAATGAATTATAATAAATCTACATTTTATATTTAGTTAATGAAGTCACTTACCGAAATCCCGCACAATAAACACGTCTTCCTTTGACCAAAGCTCTCGGGTATAGTCTTTATCATGATTAAAGACGTTATTGAAGTCGAATGTCTCGGAGGCCACCAACACTTCGTCTTGTTGAATATAACTCTGAAAGTTTGAATTCAGAGGTGGATTCTGCCAGTCCATAAATGCGATATAACGCATCTCCAGAGATGGAATATATCTACACTTAGGAGTTGGAGTATGTTTCTCCAGTAGTAAAGCACAATTTGCGTTTTCCGAAAGAGTTCAATTCGCCTCCTTCTGTTAAGTACAATTTGCCACCTCGGATAGAACGCACTTATCAAAAGATCGGAACCACTTCCAATTAACGGGACAAAATTAAGAACATATTGACAGATTTTACCGCGAAGCAGACCAGACTACATGGTTATATAATTCGTTTGATTTTGCATGCACGGAATATTTCGATTGTTGCATTCAAGTAGAACAAAGATTCAAACTTGAATAATTTTTTGAACCATCCTCGTACTGTCACTTTTCTCTCAGGTGATATTGCATATGGTTCATCAATGATCTTCTGTAATGTTTCTCGCACCCTAGGATACTCTTTTTTTTGCACCGTAAAAGGGCTCTAACACGAACGCACCAGTGAGGAGGACACATTGCAATTAAGTTATGTAATTTTTCTTCAACCTCATCTCCTGTTGCATATACTACCTCGTTTTCGTAGATTTTTCTTCTCGCTGTGGAGAACAACACAGCCATGTTTGAGTTGATAATACCACAAGCCCGTTCTTGCAGTCTCGTATTCAACAATTTTTCGTACTCTTTTATAGTCTTAGATACAAATTCCAAACAATACGGCATATTTACTTTAGCTTGACCAGTAGGATCTCCTCTGGTATTCAAAAAGCGTTAATTAAGTCACCAAAAAAAGGAATTTGAGTTTTTATTTTAGACAAGATTGCATTTGAAGTGACCGAATCAATAGTTATATTTGAAGTCAAATTAATAAATGCTTCGGTAACGAAAAAATGATTAAATGCATAAATTTTTATATTATTAATATTATTAATATACACACCGAGTGTGCAATAGCTTTCCGAGGCTATAAGACCGGTTGCACACCGTGTGAGCAATTATCACTTATTCTCAGTAAAATAGTCGTCGAGATAAAGATTTTTTTTAAATTAATAGTATATATAAAGTATAGAAATACTAATTTTAGCATTGGTTTTAATGTATAATTAAACCCATAACTTAGAATGACGAGCAGAGTCCGCATGCGATGGCTAGGCCAAATGTAAATATTACGAAACTACAAAACACAACATTATTTTTATTTTTGTGATAAAGTACACACTGTGTGGGTAAATAGTCACAAATGCTGCGCCAGCTTGAACAACTTTGGCCCGACATTTTTGAATCTAAATTGTATGTTAAGGGGTTAATGTTTGGAACTAATGTATAATTATTTTAGGATCAGTGTGGTGGTTTCTAAAAATGTATTTACAAATTGTATTTTATTTATTATCACTGAGTTACTTTATTATCTTTAGACATTTTTCTAAAAATTTATTTCTTGTTTATATTATTTTGTTTATTATTTAAGGTGTTTTTCAAATTTCCTTTGCACTCTATTAAGCTTGTTGCTTGATAATTCAGTGTGAAGTGTCCAAACTATGGTGTTATATTCTCGAATAGGTCTGACGAGTGTGGAGTACAGAATGTATAGTGTGTCTATACTATGGAAATCTCGACCACTCCTGATGGTAAGGCTAAGTGTTCTTAGGGCTTGAAGGAAAATTTTGTTAATATGCTGCGAGAAGTTTGATTTGGTGTCAAAAATAACTCCAAGATCTTTTATAGAAGTCACTGAATTTATTTTTTGGTTTTCTAAATAGCAATCTTGTTGAATTGAATTGTGGGATAGAGATAGTATCATTACTGCGCATTTTTTAGCATTTAACTTAAGTTTGTTACTTATACACCAGTTGTTTAATTGCGTTTAATGTCTTGTTGTAACGATAATCTATCATCACAATTTATAGTTTTATAGATTTTGAGGTCATCTGCGTATAAAAGGTGATCAGAATTGAAGTCAGTACATATGTCATTAATAAAAATATTGAATAATATTGGCCCCAAGTGTGATCCTTGCGGTACACCAGATATCACTTAATATTTTTCAGATAAATGGCCATCTAGTCTTACCTGTAGATGCCTGCCTGTTAAGTAAGATCTAAACCAGTCTAATATTTTGCCCCTGACTCCATACCGTTGTAGCTTCCGTAACAGAATATTGTGATCGACGAGATCAAACGCTTTACTGAAGTCTGTGTAGATTGTATGGACATCCGGGCCGTTGTTCATTGCGCCTGATATTTGTTCTGCATATAATAGTAGATTTGTTGTTGTAGATCTGCCACCATAAAAGCCGTCCTGTTTTGTGGTTATGACATTTTTAAAAGACCACGACAATTTTGGTAGCACTAATTTTTCGAAGTAAAGATGTGTTTGAGTGGTTCACAGAGGCTGGCGGCGCAATTCATGAGAAGTGTGTTAAGTAATCCATCTGGACCGGCTCCTTTTCTCACATTCAATTTTAACAGTAGATTATATACTTCATCAAAACTCATATCTACGTTTGAGAGGTCGACGTCGATGGTATTTGCTCCCTCCTCACATTCGTTAGATGTAGTTTTATTAATGCTAGATGAATAAGTACTTTTGACAAAAGATGCAAATAGGTTCGCAATATTTTCTCCTTCATGAGCCACTAAACCATTCCAAGTCAGGTGTATTTGAATTTTTTTTTTTTTCTTTCACAAATGTCCAAAATTTAATACTGTCAGATTTAATTTTATTTTCCATTTTAGTAATGTAGTTTTCATAACACTGCTTGCTCAATTTCTTGCAATCATACCTTAGTTGGCAGAATTCATTATATGTGGATCTGAACATATTTTTCTTGTACCCTGTATTAGTTTTCTTTTTAAGTTTAATGGTGGATATGAGTTCTTTTGAGAAACATTTGGGATAATTAGTGTTTTTGCAGAATAGGAGCGGAACAAACTGTAATAAACCATTATTTATTACTTTATATAGTTTATCTACTTTTTCATCAATGTTGGTTGTCTTGTTGTTTTTGGACAAGGCTGGGTGATGAGCGTCCTCATGAGTTAAAGCATGAGAACGCTCTACAGTTGCGTGTATATTACTGAAGCACAAGTCAAGCGTTTTTCCACTATGATTTTGAATGTTGTTAAATTGCCGATAGTTTAGTAGTGACAACTCTTCATAAACCAAGCACGAACAATGCTCTTGCTGTACGCTGCTGGGTAAATTATAATCACCTGCGATTAATATACTTGCTTTTCAGTATTTTTCGGATATTGATGTTATTGCAGATATATGCTCTTTATAAATTTCTACAGTTGATTTAGGAGGTAGGTAAACACATCATATAATTAGGTCGTGTGGTGCAGTTTTAACTTTCACAAAGACTCGTTCAATATTATTATTGAAATTTGAGGTCTTTTGTTGTAATTTGTGTGTCTTGTGGTAAGAGCTTAATAATATTCGTCATGTCGTCTTGTAATTTGTCTTGCCCATTAGTTTTATTTGACTCTATTACGTTGAACACTATCACATTCTTTTCGCGTTAAATTCGGCGTACAGATCATCTGCACTTACGAACTATTCTTCAAGCGTTTTAACTTTCTCTTCAACAGATGTCACTTGTGTTTTCAGTTGCTTACATCTTTTATTAACGAAATCATTTTGTTCCGAAATTTTCAGAAGCTCCGTTCTAATGACGGTAAGATTGCTTTCAACCTCACTTTTGAATGGAATAAAGTACTTACGAAATAACTTTTCCATTTCACTAATGCTAGAGTCATCTCTGTCATCTGACGTCGTGGCGCTAACCTCAATTTTGCAATGATTGCATTTCCATTCGTTGTTGTTTATTCTGTTATCATTTTGTTTATTCTGTTATATTTTTTATATCTTTAGATTTAATTTTTAAGCACTTAGCGTGGAACCACTTTTCACAATTCACACACTGTATATTAGAAATATTGTCATTAATTTTCTCAGAGGTTAAATCACACACGAGTTTACTAGGCGCCATCTTGTCTCTTGATTCAAAATTATATTATTATTCCGCGTTGATCACCTCGTTTCTACTATGCTCATTTTTAAACAAATTATACTTATGCAACTCGTATCTAGCACCTATGAAATTTGTGCCATTATCAGTGACTGCATTTGCCTCTGCGCGAGATAAAACGTTTCAAGGCATATATAAATGCGTCGGTGATCAGACTAGTAACTAGTTCAAGATGTACGGCTTTTGTACTAAAACAAATAAAAAATGCTATTCAACCCTTCATTTGCGGTGCTTTTCGTAGCCGACTTGTATGCAAATTGATTGGGCCTGTCTGTGTTTTTTTTTGTGTTTTAAAGAATTATATTTCTGTTATTTCTTTTTACATAGTTTACAATAACGTTATTAATTCATATATACCTATCTTATGCAATATTACTAAATTTCATAAGTTGTATATTTAATAATTGAATACTGAGTTAGTTAATTAGGAGTACCTACATGAAGGAGTTATTTAATGAGCAAAAATTCCTGGTTCAAGAAAACTCATAACACAGGTGTTACTTAAAACTACTTATATCTAACTTATATTAAGATTAATACTAACTATATACAACTTAAAACTAATTATTTTAACACTACACTACTATTTACAATATTTACATTATTTGAATGCTTTCTAACAAAAATTCAGTTCTTAATATACATGTTATTACACTTAACTTATTTATTCATTGACAAGAAAACATGATGGTTCGTATTTTCCATACTAGATTATATCCTTTGTAAGTCTTCCTAGGCTAGATATGATGAAATTGAACTGTTGTGACACGATGAGTAATATCTCGAGATCAGGTTTCTTATCAGCGACCCTATCTAGTCTAGGTTAGCAGATTCATGTAAGAAATCGTTTGAATAATAAAATTTATTACTTGGTTTGCGAGAAAAATCCGTCACTATTCTTAAAACTCTATTCTATTTTTTGCATTTTGTTTATATTTGTTTTTGAGGTGGTGCACCAGGCTGGGGCTCCGTACAGTAATATGGGTCTGAATAGGGAAATATATATTTGTCTATTGCTCCGTGAATTGAGTATGCTAGTAGCTTTGAGGAGTGGGTTGTAATGTATGTATTATACTGTGTGCTTGTACTACTTTTTTGTTTATGTGTGTTGTGTAAAGTAAAGATCGGTCGAGGAGTATACCTAGATATTTTACTTCTTTACTCCATTATATTTCATCGTTGTTTATTTTTATTTTATTGTCTGGTATATAATTTTTGGATTTTCTTGTAAAGAGTATGTTTTCACATTTCATAGAATTCATTTTAATTTTCCACAAATAGGTGTTTTCAATCAGTTTGTTAATGTGTGTCTGTAGTCTATCTGTAATTGTTGTGTATAGTTTTGCAGAAGTATATATGGCTGTATCGTATGCATATGTTAATAGATTAGTATTATTGCATGTCGGTATGTCATGTATAAAGATGGTGAATAATATTGGTCGAAGAATAGAGCCTTGTGGCACTCCGGCCGGTATTACCTTGACACTAGAAAATGAATATCTGATTCTTACTTGAAAATTGCGGTCATTCGGATAATTGTTTGTAAGCCTTATCAGATACGATGGGAATTTCAGTTAAATCATTTTGTATATTAGTCCTTCAGTCCATACTGTGTCAAAAGCCTTCTCAATATCAAGGAGGACCATTCCAGTGTGTCGTTTTTTATTGAAATTTAATATTACGTCTTCTGTTATTTTTGTCGATGGGTGTAATGTATTATGTTGGTTTCTGAATCCGAATTGAGTTTGTGGGAAAAGTAACTGAATTTAAGAATTGAGTTCATAATTTTAGTAAATAGAATCAGAACTTTTATTGGTCAGTGTTTTTGAGCACCACATTTTGAATATTATCCTTTCCAGGGGCTTTTTTGTTTTTGGATCTATTTTCAAAGAAATAAAATTTTTCTTATTGTCATAATCATCTGTTCAGGAATGTAGGAAGTTACTAACTACATGTTTAATTTTAATTTGGTGATCTATATTACTCATGCTATTGTTGTTATTGTGTATATCGTGAAAAATGTCTGCTATAAAGTTAGATTTTGCCGTGTCGCAATAAAATGTTTTATTGTTATGAGTTAAGGGAGGAATTATTTCATATTTTTTGGTAAACTTTTTAGCTAAAGTCCATATGTTACTTGGGTGTGAGTTTGTTCTCCAATTTATTAGTCCATAGTGTATTTTTGTGTTCTTTTATTGTATTTGTAATTTCTTTGTTAACATTGTTCAATAGTGCTTTAATATTTGGATTAATGTCTTCGATTATTGTTTTTGAGATATCATAAGAGAAATGTTTGTCTAGTGTTGGTATTGCAGTTTCTGTTGCATGTTGTATATTATAAGTGAGTTCTTCTACTGTTTTGTTAAGCTCTGTAATATTCTCTATTGTTTGAGTGTAGTTTATGTGACTATTGATTATATTTCCGTTTCCAATCAGCATGTTTATATTGGAAGATTTTTCTTTGATGTTGAATTTGTTGTAAGTTAGAATTTGATAGTGTTAGGAATACAGTATCATGATCAGAGTTTGTTCCGGGAATGGTATATGCTATATTGGTAACGGGAATGTTTTTTGTTATTGCTAAGTCTAAAGTTGAGGAGATATGTTTATTGTTTCTGACGCAGTGATAAGTGCGTGATTCTGGAAAATGGATAAAGCACTTATTAAAGTTGTTCAATAAGTAGTTATATAGCACTGTGCCATTTGTATTGTTATCGTGGCAATTCCACATGCGATATCTGGCATTATAATCACCTGCAATCATTACCTTATCGCTAATTTGTAGGAGGCGACGTAAATCCGTAGGGTCAAATCGTGAAAAGAGACATGTGAAGTTGGTTGTCCATTTATATTTATTTTTATAGCAGTTGCTTCTGCTCCCTTTAAAGATGGTCAATGTATTTGTGTGTATTTAATATTATTTTTTATAACTATGGCCGTGCCTCCTTTTAAGCCATCGCTACGGTCTGTTCTGACAATATTATATCCCGGTATGTGTATCTTTTTCTTTATCTTTAGGTATGTTTCCGAAATAAGGGATGCATGAATATCATGTTTTGTCAGTAACAGTATAAATTCAAATAAGTTTTTGGTAATACTATTAGCATTCCAATATAGTATAATAAGGTTTATTGTCTGATTCATTTTTTACGTCATGAAAAAATTTAGAATTGAGAGTTTTTTTCTTGAGGTATGACATTTATAGACTCTTTAGCGAGTTTTAATAATTTAGAGAAAGTTTCCTTAACAATAGGGTTGCTGAAATATTCACTGATAGTAATAATACTTCCCATCATGTCCAACATATCTGTGTGGTCCGTCACTGCTCCTGTGTTTGCTGTTCTTGTTTCTGCGCTGTCTTGTGTTGGACTCTCAGATGTTCTCTCGCGAAGGGGTGGAAATTCTTTTTTATTCTGAGTGTCATCTGCGAAGCTTTTCGTCAATTTTCTAGGCTGTGGAGCTGGAACCCATTTCTGCTCTGTTCTGGCGCTGAAGAACTTTTCATTTCGTGTCTTAATGTAGTTTTGCCTCATTATACATTTTCTGAAGCTAGCCGCATGAGCCTCACTACAGTTAACGCATCTTGGTGTTTCCTCGATTGACTTTTAGCATTTGTCAGCTTTATGTACTTCTGTGCACTTGACACATCTAAAATTCATTCTACAGTAAGCTGAGGAGTGTCCAAAATTTTGACATCTGTAGCACTGTGGTGCTTGATCTTCGTTATTTTTTATGAGTCTGCTCCACTTAACATCATATCCATTCATATATCTTAAATTGTATACATCTTTAATTGACTGATCTCCTTCAAAAATTACTACAAATACTGGTAGCTTGTATTTTGTGTTATCTGTTTTCTTAACCATTTGTATGACTTTTTGACAAAGTTAAAGTTTTTTAACAAATAATCGTAGATTTCTTCTTCTGTCACGTATGGAGGGATGCCGGACAGTACCAGTTTTATCGATCTTTTCGTCTTTGGTGAAAATGTGTGATGTAGCTGTGCTGTATCTAGCATTTTTAACACTGTAGCAAAATCTTTTTCATTGTATGTCGCTATTCTGTAATGCGTATTGCCTCTATATGTGATATATAAATCAGAAGATGCCTCTTTCCTCATTTCTTCAAAATATTTTATGTGCGGCACGCTATCCCTAGTCACTATAGGCCGCATATTTATTTTTGGTCCTTCTGTTTTTGAAACTTCAACTTGTGTATTGTTGATGTCAGTAAGTTCATGTCTCCTCTTTCTTGGGGTTGTTTCGCTTAAATATTCCATTTCTGAATCGCTTAACTCAGATAAAGCTTCATACTTGTTTTTGTGTGCAAACCTGGATGTACTCGCTACGGAAGTAGTCGGCGTTTGTTTGCCTATAGAGCTGTCATCATCAAATTATTTAGAATTTCTTGATTAGATTGCCTCTCTCTTGGAGTTATATCCGATTTACTTTTTTTTTTTTTTTTTTTTTTTTTTTTTTTTTTTTTTTAAACCATACATAATCGAGACTCTAATGTGCGTTTGTGGAATCAAAAAATGTCTTACATTTCAATCAAGATATAGAAGCGAATATGGAATCAGACAGTAAACCATCAGAAATCCCAAAACTACGAAAGACCGTTATTGGATCCAGCAAATACAGCAAGATACCTCGCGAAGAAGGTCGGACCAATATGTTTACATCGGAAAAGGTCTCGCTGCGTTCAACTTCATCAGTTTCTGACTCAAGACAGGAAGTAATATCATCTAGTAATAGTGCATCTACAAGCCTCACTCAACCACATTCTGATGTCAAGAAACCTCCTAATTCATGGCAAGTAGTCAATTTCAAAAAAAGAAAAACTTCATTTGAACCATTAGGAATAGATGTCAAAATTCAAAACAGATTTTCGGCCCTTTCAACAATAGACACAGCTAATGATGACAACTCAGTTAAACCGGCCCCAGTCAGTAAGCCCCCTCCAATATTTATTTACGGAGTTGACGATATTAATGATATGTCTAATCAATTAAATGAAATAATTCCGCACGATCAATATTTCCTGAGAAGTTTAGCTAACAATACATTTAAAATTCTATGTAATTCTGTCGACCATTTTCGAACTTTATCCAGACATCTAAAAGAAACTAATGCCGTTTTTGTTGATCTGGAACCAAATAGAAATAACAAAAATATTTATAACATTTATAAATTATTCAACTGCATAATACGCGTCGAACCACCGAGAAAGTCCAACAACATTATACAATGCACTCGCTGTCAACTCTTTAATCACACCAAAAAATACTGCAATAGACCATTTGCTTGCCTAAAATGCGGTGACAATCATAATACTAAAGCTTGTGCCAAAGATCCGAATGCTCCGGCATGTTGTTATTTTTGCGACGGTGCTCATCCAGCTAATTATCGCGGTTGCTCATACTTCCAAAAAATTAAAGAACAAAGAAACAAAACTCCAGTAAATCAATCAGTCACAAATCCAAATCCAAATAACCAAAATTTTAAAAATTCTAATAATTCTAATTCTAATAATAAAATAAACAACATTTCTCCGGCCTTAAATCCAACAATTCAAAATTCATCCTATGCAGACCTTGCAAAAAACAATTACTCTGCTTCTAATCATTCACCTTCAAATCCTGATTCTGATTCTCTAGCAACACTTATTTTAGAATTTAAAAATATCTTCAATCAGCTTTTGCAACAGAACACCATAATAATAAATATGTTATCCACGTTAGTCAACAACAAAAGCAATGACAAAAATAATTAAAATTGCTGAATGGAATGCCAACGGTTTAATACCTCACAAATATGAAGTAGAATGTTTTTTAAAGTTAAACTTAATAGATATCTTATTAATCTCAGAAACTCACTTCACTGAAAAAAACTACTTCAAAATTTATAACTACACTACTTATAATTCAAATCACCCAAGTGGCAGGGCTCGCGGCGGTTCGGCTATATTAATCAAAAATAATATAAAGCATTTTGTTCTACCAAATATTTCTGATGATTTTCTACAAGCAACTCAAATTTCTGTTGAAACAAATTTATATAATTTTTGTGTTTCTGCTGTTTATTGTCCACCAAGATTCAAAATTTCTTGTGCTCAGTTTTCTTCATTTTTCTCTCAATTAGGTAATAAATTTATCATTGGTGGTGACTTTAATTGTAAACATATTGCCTGGGGTTCTAGACTGACTACAGCCAAAGGAAAGATTCTTCATGCAGCCATAGGACAAAATAACCTCTTCTTTATTTCAACTTGCAGTCCAACTTATTGGCCTTCTGACCCTACTAAAGTTCCAGACCTTTTAGATTTTTTTATTGTGAAAGGTATTGATCTTTCAAATCTCAATATTGAATCTAGTTACGATCTCTCTTCAGATCATTCTCCAATACTTGTGACGTTTAGCACATTTCCTACTCCAGTTATCAACAATCATATTCTACACAACAATCTTTCTAACTGGATTCAATTCAAATCCATACTTGATTCAAAATTATTTCCAAAATCTAGGCCTACAAGCGTTATTGATATAGAAAATAATATAGATTATTTTTCTGAGATTGTACGTGAAACAACCAAGCAGATCACCCCGAACATTAATCCAAGAAATGATAATCTAATAATACCGCAAGAGATTAAGAAGCTAATTGCACAGAAACGAAGAGCAAGACGAACCTGGCAACATTCTCATCTACCAACGGATAAGACATCGCTTAATCATCTCAATAACACGCTGAGGGAAAAAATGAAAGAATGGAAGAATTGTACATTCAGGTCGTATATATTGCAGTTAAATAGGTACGATAATTCCATATGGAAACCAATCAGAAACAAAAGTAAACCCCTACAACAAAACCCTCCTCTGAAAATAACCAACCAAAACGGATTCATTTGGGCAAAAAGCAACGAAGAAAAAGCGGAGGCATTTGCTGATCATCTAAGTAGCATTTTTAGCGCTCGAAATATTTCCCAGAATAATTTAATTAACAATTTCGTAAATCAACCCATACATTCTACACCGTTAGGACATTTTTCACCAAATGATGTCTTATGTGAAATAAAAAGGATAAAAAATAGATCTTCGCCAGGTATGGATAAAATTACTCCAAAGATGTTAAAAGAATTGCCTACAAAAGGTATCTTATATATAACAAATATTTTCAACGCCATACTTCAATACAATTATTGGCCCACAGCGTGGAAGACTGCAGAAATTATTATGATCGCTAAACCAAACAAAAACCATCACACTGCTAGTTCATACCGTCCTATCAGTCTTTTATCGATATTATCGAAAATTTTAGAGAGACTTTTGTTGCAGAGATTGTCAGAAGATCATCCGAATGATATTTGGATTCCTCACCATCAGTTTGGCTTCAGAAAAAATCACTCTACAATTCAACAATGCAACAGAACGGTGTCTCGTATTCTTGAAGCCATGAATAGAAAGGAACACAGTGTAGCCGTATTCTTAGATGTCAGTCAGGCTTTCGATAAGGTTTGGCACTCAGGACTCCTATATAAAATCAAAACAACTCTTCCAAACTACTTCAATATCTTAAGCTCATATTTGCTTAATAGAAAATTTAGAATCAAAATTAAAGATGTGACTTCGAGCATCAGAAATATAGAATGCGGGGTACCACAGGGCAGTGTGCTAAGCCCTGTACTTTATCTTCTTTTCACAAACGATATGCCCACAGATGATCTTCTAACCATATGCACTTACGCCGATGACATAGCAATTATTTCATGCAATTCCGATATTAGAACAGCAACTTGTCAGTTACAAAATTATTTATCTAGTCTCGAAAAATGGTTTTTAGATTGGAATATCAAAATCAATATCGAAAAATCTCAGCACATAATTGTTTCTCTAAAACATCACAACAGTCCACCTATCATCATGAACAATTCAATAATTCCACTATGCAATTCTGTTAAATATTTAGGCATGCACATTGATTCGAAATTGACATGGAGAACGCACATTGAATATAAAAAGAAACAAATTCAACTGAAAATAAAAGATTTTTACTGGCTTTTTGGGAGGAAATCTGAAATCTCTCTCGATAACAAGGTACTTTTGTATAAAACTATCATAGTGCCCATTTGGACTTATGGAATCGAACTATGGGGTTGCTCATGCAAATCTAACATAAACATCATTCAAAGGTGCCAGAATAAAATTCTGCGTATCCTTACTAATGCGCCTTGGTATATTTCGAATTTTTGCCTACATAAGGATTTGAAAATCTCAACAGTCAACGAAATGATCAAGATTAGAAGTTCATCTTTCAACAACAAATTGATCCAGCATACAAATCCTACAATTCAAGCGATTCAGAGACCGATAAGAAGATTGAGCAAGAAATGGCCTTCCGATCTACCAAACACCTAGCCCAATGTCTGCACGCGTCCTGACGTAGTACGCGGCATACATCATCACGTCATCGTTCATTTATGTTATTATTTTTGTATTACTGTTTTAATTTAATTTTTATTTCAACTTTTTTCATTTTATATTCAATGTATTGCATTTTTTGTTTATATGTATTTTTTTTTTTTGCTCATATCAATTTTGTAAATAAGACATTAAAGTCTTGATTAACAAAAATAAATTGTAACAAAAAAAAAAAAAAAAACTTTATTTTTTAAATACTGTCCGATTTACAATGTAAGCGCAACGCCTGCAAAATATTTTAGCTTGAGGACTGAATAGCTAATCATCAGTGCGGACTGATACGAATTCAAAACCTGAAAAACTTCTCGTTTGACGATCGGAATCAGAAATGATTGGGCCTGCATAGTCTACTCCAGTATTTAAAAATGGACGAGCTTTGTTTACTTGTTCAATTGGTAGATTTCTCATTATATTTTGGAAGCTAGTACAATTAAACCGGAAACAACGCACACTATTTTTGATTATACGTTTTATTACGATTCTACATTTGATCGGACAAAACTGCAATCTAACATTCGCTAGAACGGTCTGTGGACCGGCATGCAAAATACGCGCATGTTCTCGTTTTAAAATTAAATTCGTTAAATTGACGGCCATGAGTCAGTTTCAAATTTAAGCCATGCTGGACCATATCACCACAAGTCCATGTTTATTAACTTATGACCGTAAATACCGCGAGAAATGAAATCGGCCGGATTGTCCGTTGTCGGTACATGTTGCCATATTATATTAAAGAGTTCGTATTTCCGCTGCTGCGTTTCCTACAAAGTTTTAGTTTTTCTGGCCGCGTGATAATCCAACACAAGGTAATACTTGAACCATTCCAAAAATAATTATCTGCTTTGAAATTTAAAGACTTAACGGTATTTTTGAATAATCTTGTTAACAATAGGGCAGCACAGAGTTCAAGTCGAGGTAGGATTATCGATTTAAGTGGAAGACACCCTAGATTTTGAGCATAATAAGCGTACTGTAGGCTCCCAATTTTATTAAATGATTGTATAAACAAGCTTTCATGGAGGCATCGCAAAAACCATGAATTTCAATTTGATCAATTTTGACTAATTGAAATAACGGACGCGGAATAATTATATTTCGCATGCGTATTATATTATTTTCAAAATCGAACCAACGGCTCATAAATGTGCTATCAACTACTTCATCCCAACCTGTTTCTAGCTGCCATACATCTTGTATTATTAATTTAGCTGAAATTTCGCAAGGCGAAATAAGACCGAGAGGGTGAAAATTTTGGCAATAGAAGATAAAATAGCGCGCTTTGTTAATTGTGATGATGAAATTGGAGCATTTGAAGAGATTTGAATTACATCTTTTTTAGGGTCCCATAGTAAATCTAAAACCTTTATTATATTTTTATTATCGATTAAATTGAACGCATTCGTTTTGCGATTTTGTGAAGGAACGGAATCAATAAA
Organism: Ctenocephalides felis; assembly: GCF_003426905.1. NCBI lineage: Eukaryota > Metazoa > Arthropoda > Insecta > Siphonaptera > Pulicidae > Ctenocephalides > Ctenocephalides felis. The sequence continues at coordinate 49,085 of NW_020538883.1, forward strand.
GCTTCTGGTGTTAGCAGCCCATTTATGCAATTGAAAATTGCTACGCTTAAAAAGTTGTGTTAGTTCCTCCTTTAACTTCATTGCCTCTTCTAATGAACTTGCATCTGAAATAATATCATCGACGTAGCAATCGTGTTGAACAGCGCGTGAAGCCAAAGGAAAACTCTCTCCCTCATCTAATACGAGTTGATTTAGACAACGAATAGCTAAATAGGGCTCACAAGCAGTTCTATAAGTAATGGTAGATAAATTAAAATTTAATTTTGTCATGAACATTTTCACGCCATAAAATTTTTAGCCTGCTTGCGCGCGCTTCTGAGAATTCTTTTTGTGCCAAGTAATTTGGGTGTTCGTCAATTCTTCTTTTATAGTTGTCTGTTTTTTGTTGAATTACTTCATTTACTGTCATCATCAAATCATGTTGCTGTGTTGCTTCATTTACTGGTGAATCAACCAGTTGGGAACGTACGCTTTGCTTGTTGCAATGATTTACCTAGCCCCGTTTAAGCACTTGGTTTTGATGGTAACGCCACTGTGTATCGACCATTTATATTTCTAGTTACGTTATTTACAAAATTCTCTTCGCATAACCTATCGTCTAAGTTTGGAATTTTCTCGTGATTAATCTCTTCTATCTACCAAAATCTCGAAACTGCTTTATTTAATCTAAGACAAGTTTTCATTGTTCGGGTAGGCTAATCCGCAAACAAGCCACCCAAACACTGAATTTTGTAAAACCGGCAGATTATGCCGATATGCTTTCGCCCTTTAACCCATTTGCATCACAGAAAACTGAAAAATTCGATCTTATCAACAAACATATTTTTATTTTATTTAAATAAATGTTAAAAATAAAAGCAATATTACATAAAGAAATTTTACTTTTTATAGATACCATACACATTATTGAGTCAGACATTTTGATTTTATATAGTTTGTTTTTTGTATTAACACATTTATTTACAATGTTATAATTTGAACTTTGCCAGTCTGTTGGAAAGTTTTTCTAATATTTTTCCAAATATTTACCTAATTTAAATCTGCTCTTTCTTCTATTATTTTTGGCATGTACTCTGCAATTAATTTTGCATAATTTTTTTTGCCGTAATTTCTCCTTCGAGTCATTCAACGTTATTTCCTATCACTTCCAATCTTTTTTAATTACACATGGTGAATTATTTTGTTGCGACCATAATTTAGAAAACTCACCATTAATATTATTATTTTTATAACTTTTTATAAACTTTAACTGGTATTACATTAAGGGGTTATACGCAGTTGCTAAAATAACGTTTTTTACGATTTTTTTGAGAACACAGCTTTTATTTATTAAGTACAAGTAATAGTAAATCTGAAAGAGCACACTTTGAAAAATATAATAATGTATTATATCGTGCCAAAATATTGTTGTGCACCGCCTCTGCAAATGATTTCCCGAACGTACTCCATAAAAAGGCCTTCGGCGGTGAGCACGATTTTGTCGGTTTAGATTTTTTTTTGTTTCCACAGCAATCAGAACTCTTTATTATTGTTCTATAAGCTGTTTTTGTGTATTGACTTATGACCTAAGGTATTTATATGAGAAGCAACCCATCGGTTCATCCTTCTCCTATGTGTGGGGTTTTTATATATTAGCTCTTGTGTCTAATAGTGTGCATATGATTGTATGATGCAACTATGTCCACGAAGGACGATTTCCACTTGGAATTATATTGTGATCTATAACCCCAAGTGGAAATTTGACATCAAAGTTGCCTGATGTCAGGCTTGGCGGTAGCGGAAATCGAACCAGCGAACCTGGGTCTAGTTGGTGCTAGCCCACGCTCTAACCGATTTTGCCACCGCTGGCCCTAGATTATATGAATTAAAAAAAAGGTGAATTCTTTTAAATGATAGACAAATGCAGGTATTGAACAAAGGAATAAACAAAATTTTCATTTTTGACAAAATGGCTTGACAAAAAAAATTCGTTTTCGATGAAAATTATTGCTGTAAATTGACAAAAAAATAGTAAAAAATTTCACTTAATTCCTTTGTTCAATACCTGAATAATCTATATCTAAAAATATTGTGTTTAAATTTCAGCCCGATTGGTTGAGCCATCTCTGAGAAATCTTGCTCACCGACTTTGAAATGACAGTTTTGAGATAAACGCGTTTAAAGTTTCAGAAGTAGTTTGCGCATAGGTAAATTTTATTTTTTTTAAACTTTCATGGTATCATCGATTCCAAGGCCATGATAGGGACCTTGTGTAGGATCTTTAACTTCCAGTAAGTCCAGCTGGTGTTGTCGTCGAGCCATTCTTTCTTCGTGCGTGCTATCGCGCCTGAGATCATCTCACGCTCTGTGTCCTCTTTCTGAGCATAAATATAAGCTGCGGTGCCCAATGGAAAGCCCTAATGCACTCATAATGTGTAACCATGATGTTGTACCTTTATTATGTGTTGCAGCTGCAATGTAAGCCGCTATTTCAACAACTGTAGAGACACATAGAATAATTGCCTCTATTATTTCCAGAAAGTACTTTTTTATTAATTGTTTTTCCGCCTTTTTCAATTGATTCAGTCTTATTTTTGACTAGGCCACGGAGTCGTGAGCTCATCCTCTTTTGAGCATTGCGATACATTTTTTTACTACCTACTTTATAACGCTCTGACGTGGCCTTACAAATTCAGGTACATCTCAGAATATATTTATCGGATGACTTCAAATTTTCAGAGAATATACTCAAATATATGTACATTCAAAAAATTTAAAAAGAATTTTAACTGCGTATAACCCCTTAAGTCCTCCTTTTGATTTATTTAGTCTCAACTGCTTTCTATTTATTCTTATTTTATGCCCGTTCCATATGTAGTATCCCATGAATGATTTTTATTAATCCTATTCATGAGATAACATGTCAAAGGCTTTCTGGAAGTCTATATTCATTAAAGCCGCACTTTCATTCTTTTTATTATTACAGTGCACAATTAAGTTTCTTACAGTTACAAGATTGTCTGTTATATTTCTTTCATCAACACAGCATGCCTGTTCTTTGTTTAAAATATCTTGTACACTATCTTTTAATCTATTTGCAATCATTTTGTACAATAACTTTGTGTCTGTATTCAATAGTGTTATCGGTCTAAAATCTTGTCATTTTTCATTTTTAGTATGAGTATTATGACTCCTTCAAACAACCTCTTAATTGAAAAAAAAACACTTAAAAATAAATTTCGGTATGATATAATAAGAATTACGTATAAAGTAAATAATGTTTTATGTTTTCTATCTTGATTATCAAATTTTTAACCCTTTTTAGACCCTTAATGAAAAATTGTTTGAAAAAATTATTTTGAAATTGATAGAAAATTAAGAAATGCAAAATGATATGAATGTTTTTTCAATTTATCGAAAATAATTACCATATGCATAATTTGTTCAACTCTTGAAACTACCCTTGAATAAAAGCAGTTAATATATTCAATTACAAATTGAAAAATTATTTAATGAAATCATAGTGTCATAATTTATTTCAAACTAAAACAACATTTACTACTCAATGTCGGAGTTGCTGTTATCATCACCATTTTCTTATGGCTGTATTGAAGGGCTATTTTGGCAGTTATCACCGCTACATGTCCCATAAGCTGTATTAGTCTGTTCTATGTAATTGTATTTACATAGAACAGACCAACTTTTCGGCATCCGCATGAGGCTCTGCATCCTTTTCTGCAGTTACAAAAAATCATTTTTAGTAATTCTTGTGGTGCTGGTGGATCTAAAGTTTTGATTGGATTTAATAATTCTTCATTCATTACCCACCCCCAATCAGTTGGGTGAATGTTTTTGTTGTCAAGCCATATCTGTGTTTGAAGGTAAACTCTTCTACTATGCTCATTTATGCCACCAACGGTTAGAACCAAAGAAACTAATTTAACGGCAGTGTTGTTTGTGGCTACTCTCATAAAACTTTCATAGCGCATCTTTTCGAGATACTGCGATAAGTTGTCTAATCCACTTAACTTTTTTGGTTGTATGTTTTTAGTTAGTCCATACAAACAAACCATGCAATATTTACCAGCTTCTAATACATCTTGGACTTCAGATGTACAATTCATAAATATCTGCGCTTGCATTCTTAAATCTTGTCTTCGTTCTAGGTGATCCATGATTTTTTTTGCCTTTATTAAATGCAGCCGAAGTAGAGTCACATCCAGTGAAAGAATGTGCAAAAACAATCAGTTTAGCACAATTTGGGTAGTTTATTCCTAGGCTTCTTGATGAGTATATGACTGTTTTCACATTTTGCTTCCTTAATTTTAAAAATAAAATTTCTTCTTCATCACCAAAATATCATCTTCTGCTACAATAACTTTTTGCAAATCAGTTACAAATGATAGTGCTGTATCAACAATTAATTCATCAGCTTCACCCTTACCTTGGTAGCATTTAATAGATTTTTTTCTAGTTCCTCCATAAGATACTTAATAAAACGTCTATTGTTTTTATAATTCGACAAAAATTTCTCTTGGCTGATAATAAGTGGCATATCTTTTGGGAATTCATATTTTTTTGAAGTATTTTTTTTTATTTATGATTTATTGGCTTTATAAGCTAGTACATTAGCCATATACTAAATTACATAATATCTACACTATCTCTTAAAGTCTAGTCTTACGTATATGTATATCATTGTTTTATGTATATTTCTTTTATAATTTTATATTATTAGATTTGATGTAAGTATAAAGAGCACGATATAATCTTGTATCTGTCAGCACTGTTATAAAATTAATTGGAAGGGAGATTTTTTGTTTGATTATTTCCTCCCATAGTTTTTGTCTGCCCTTTTCCCAACGTTTACACTCCATGATGATGTGCTCTGCATCCGCCCTAGTCGCTTCACCCAAGCAGTAGCAACTAGGATCGATATCGATCCCAATTCTGTTTAGGCAGAACGGAGCGTGTGAATGATTCAGTCTTAATCTACACAATGTTGCGTAAAACGGCCGACACTCCGTAAATCCGTCATACCATGGTTTGACTGGAATTTTTCCTTGTATCATACCATAAAATTTACTTTTAATTATAATAGATAACTGGAAATCTAATTGCCAAATGTTCCGTATGTTTGCTCTGTTAAATCTTTTTATGTCTCTATAAGATATTCCATCCGCAGCAACAGTCCCTGTATTTATTGCATCTTTGGCGCCGTTATCCGCCGCTTCGTTGCCAGCTATCCCAATATGGCTTCTTACCCATACAATGCGTAACTCCCAATTTTTTGATAATATTGCATGTATGTCATTTAGTGTATCTATCGTTAATAATGACGGGTCCTTTCCCAACGACAACATGCCCTCAAGAGCAGACCTGCTATCGCTGATTATGACCGATTTCTTCACATTATGTTCATCAATATACTTTACGCACCTATTAATAGCGTACATTTCCGCTGTATATATCGACGCATCTTTATTTAGTTTATATTTTGTGAAGGAATTTGTCCCCTGATGGCAAAAACACGCACCAACACCATCTGAATTCTTCGAACCATCTGTATAAAATATATCATAGTCTCCAAATGTTTCATGTATACTTCCTTTGACCTCCATCCTACATTTATTGGTATCTCCGCTATAATGCGCATTGGCGAAATCGATTTGAATTATATTTTTCAAATTAGAAGAAGTAACATCGTATTTGTAATGAAATCTTGAGGTTGCAGTCCAAGTTTGTAAGAGATTACATTTTTCTACCACTTCACGATACGCAGTTATTAGTATAGGCCTCTTCCTATTTCTCCAGTATGGGCTGTTCAGTTCATTATTGATCTGATTCACATTATTTAATACTACGTCTACGTTGTGCGCTCGTCGATGTCTTTCTGCTGCTTTATTATTTTCTTCATCGTAACCGTCGAAAATTACTATAATATTATTACCAAAATGATTTTTTAAATATAAAATATAATTATGAAAAACGTTTGCAGGCCATTTTACTCTATATAATAACATTCCTCCATCAATAAAATACACCGATGCTTCCTTGTTGATGTCTATGTTCTGAGTTTCGAATAATGAGTATAATGAAGATTTCTTTGTCTTTCGCATTCCAATATCATCAAATAATGGTAGTGGATATGGTGCAAGATCATATTTCAGATACATCTGCAACTCCTCGTCACTTTTCTTCATTATAGAAATACGTTGGAATAGTAATAGCGGATCTATAGGCACAATTTTATCATCAATTTTTACTTTGCTATTGACACCAATTAATGAGGTAACTTTATCTTTTTTGGACAATTTAATGTTTTTAAAAGTCATACCTCGATGCTCCGCATTGCTTTAATGCCAATTTCGAGAGCGTTGTGGCAATTTATCTCATCAGTGTAATAATCAAATGCATTATTTATTTATTTATTTATTTTATTTATCATATAGCCCACAGAGTAGCTCCAGGAGGACTTAAAAATTTTAATAATATATATTATAATAATACAAGTATACTAATATATGATATAACAACACATAACATAATATAATTCATAACAAAACAATACATAACACAAAATAAAAGAAACTATCAAAGATTTAACGGTAAAACTAAATTATATATGGTGGAAATAACATATTCGTGACAAAATATCAAGATTAACTTGTACAGATGGTAATTAATTGTTTTACTGAAGTATTGTGAATATCGATATCTTTATTAATTGAGTTGAAATTGGAGGACATTAGCACTATAGGTGAGTTTAATAGAGCATTAGTCTTAGGAGTAGGATATTTGAAAAACCTTTGAGTTCGTGATGAGAGTCTAGGAACGTTAAAGGATAGTTGGTCTAGAATTTGAGGACAATCTATGGCATTATTACATAGTTTATACAGGAACAAAATATTATCAGTGAAACGACGTGTAACAAGAGATGATACGCAGAATGCATTAAGTAAAATATTGTGGTCGAAACCTCGTTCAGGGTAAATTTTGTGCGTTTTGAAATATAGATAGTTTAGAAATTTTCTTTGAACCTTCTCTATCGCATCTGAATTATTGCTATGGTTAGGATACCAAATGATCGATCCATACTCCAGCTTTGAACGTACAATTGCATAGTATATGCTAATTAGTGACAAATTAGATTCAATTTTTTTGCAGTTTCTTAATATTATTCCTAATGATTTTTGCGCCTTGTTACATATATTAGATATGTGATCTGTAAAAGTCAAACTAGAATCAATCAAATACAATGCCTAAATCAGATATTTTATCACACCTTTCTATGCAGGTGTCAGAAATTTTATAATCAAAATGCGTCGGAACGCGCTTGTTTGTAAAGCTAATAATTTTGCATTTAGAAGAATTCAGATCCAGTTTATTTTGAACACACCAGGAGTAAAATGAATTTAGTTGAGACTGCAATACTAGGCAGTCATCTATTGAGTTTATTTTAAGATATAACTTGAGATCATCTGCAAACAATAGATGAGGACAATTAATTACTTCTGATCTATCGTTAATAAAAATATTAAATAAAAGAGTACTAAGGGTGGACCTCTGGGGCACACCCGAGCTGACAGTTGCAAAGTTACTTAAAAATCCGTTAAGAAAAACGAACTGTTTACGATTTTGAAGATAGCTTTTAAATTTAAAGAAATAAGTAAGTGAAGTATTAAAACCAATTTTAGATAATTTAGTAAGAAGTATATTATGATCTATTTTATCAAAAACTTTACTAAAATCAGTGTAAATCACATCAACTTGTCCGTTAATGTCAAGATTCTCAGCTAGAAATTGTTTAATACATATTAGATTTGTTATTTTCCATTGCACATTTAACAATTTGACCCACTGTGCTGGTGTAGTGGGTTCTTAATTTTTTATTTTATATATCACATTTTCCGATTTGTAACTAATTTCACTTCCATATTTTTCCCGTATTTTTACTATTACATCTTTTTTCATTGAATTTTACATTTATTCCTATTCTATAAATAGCACTAACATTTTCCGAAATACTATTAGTTATAATTTTCAACCAATTATGTACTACAAATGGTTAAGTTTTACCTTCCACCATTTTAAAATCGAAAAGAAGCGTATTGACTTGATCAAAACGCTCTATCTTTTTTATATTAGAGATACACAGGCCTATGCCTGGTATTCTGGGCATATTATAAAATATATATTATTAACTTTGATGTGTGACTTGTTCTTTTCGATTGCTCGATGCAAGCTGACTCTTTCGACAACAAGAGTTTGTAAATGGAGACAATTAGAACAAAGAACAGTTGAATACAAAATAATTGAGTCGTTCAAAACTGAATCACTTGTATGTAAAGACTTGGCACTTGGCTCCGTATAACAATCATTTTGATTATTTGTTAAGAAAGAAGTAAATTAGAAAAAAAAAAACTTTATTAATATAATGAATATATGTTTTTTTGCTCAATTATGAATTTTACTACATACTTCATTATATTATCTTTATTTACATTGTGAACTAAAAGCTTTTGAATGGGTCACATATGGAATTTGTGTACTTTTTGCATAAACAAAAAATTAAAAAGACTTACAGTGCACTCTGTATAAAGATTGCATGGTTTCGAAATGGAAAAAACTACCTTGAAATTATAATCTAATTATATAATTTTCTTTTCAATATTGTCCTGCTTAATTAACTTGCCGTAGGGCAAGTTATAGTAATCGCAAAAAAATCGAAAATGAAAATTTTTGCATTTCTCGACGTTTCAAAGGTTTCTGAATATTTTGGCATACCTTAGAAAAAATGGATGTATGTGTGTGTGTGTGCGTGTGTGTATGTATGTGCGGATACAAATTTTCGTCGACGATTTCGGGAACACCGATCAACTGATTTGAATTTTTCAAAAAACATTCGATTCGTATTGATAAGGAGACGTGCTGATTAGTTTTTGGCGAAGTCAGGTCTAGCCGTTCCGAAGATACGGGGCAAAAAGTGCCGAAAACGGTAACTCAGTTTTAAAGAGAACGGAGCGTCCGATTTTAATAATTCAAAAAACATTTTACTTGTATTGACAAGGTGAAGAATTGATCAAATTTTCATAAAGGCAGGTCTAGCGGTTTCGGAGATCTAATGAAAAAAGTATAAAAAAATGCCATTTGGCGGTCAAAAATTATCATTAGACATATGCACATCAAATTATCAGATATTTTATAGAGATTTTAACAATAAGTATAATTTTGGTTCACATTCCTATGGGTTCCGTACCAATGTTTACGCGTTAGACGTCGACGCGGCGCTTACGCAGTTTGATATTTCGTCTTTATGCAGTTAAAGCAGTACGATTGCTTTGAAAAAAAGTTTAGATCTTTCAAAAAAAGTAATTTTTTGTCAAAAATCTTATTTTTTCGAAGTAAATTTTTTTTCAAAAATGTTAATCGTTTTTAAAAAAAATAATAATTTTTCGTACGGGAAGTTCCAGCAATTTGCCTTAAGGCACGATGCCTTAATTGCCTTAAGACAGAATTCCACTTACAGCTAGTTTGCGATTTGTATGCAACTCCATAGCAGCTATCCATACCGTGTTGACAATATTAAAACTCATTATTTTTATACATTAGACGGAGACAGTCAAGGAGACTGCTTTTAAGGGATTCTCTGAGCACTTGATTTCCGCTGGTTTAGCAGAACTGCAAGTCTCATCAGAATCACGATAACAATCCAACTATTTTTTGTATTAAGTGCAGCTTCAGGAGCCCCATTAATGATAAATATGATGCCTTAATCATTATCAACATGGTGTGTTATTGACAATCAGTACATAATCCTGGGCAACATTAGTAAGGCTATTGACTGCATTCTCGCCATCAAAAATAAATGGCTGAACTTAGACCTTAGACTGGCATCCATTATTTTCCGATTCGATAGAGCACCCACTTTTTGTTTTTTTTTTGTAATGTTCAAACTGACGATCATATTGTTTAAATATTTTATATAATCTAAATTCAAAATTTTCTATTAAAAATAATTTCATTGAATTTTATTAAATAAACATTCAGATATACAAACCGCTAATAGCCATAACCTGCGCTTCGCCATTGTTTTCCTTAACCCTCGAAGGCTTATTTTTAGCGAAGTGGTTAGGCTCAGACAAGGAAAACGCATCAAAATAAAAACTAGTTGGGTGTATGGCATCGTGCCTTAAGGCAATTGCTGGAACTCCCGTACCGTAACGAAATGTTCGAGGAATACTGAATGTTTTGAAATAGATTATTATTAATATTGTAACATTGTCTGATATTTATAAAATTATATGAACTGAATTGCAAAGTTGGAATTATTTGTTCAGAGTATATTAAAATTTAGTCAGAATTA